>NW_016157220.1:298321-326554 GCF_001687245.7 Rhagoletis zephyria | reverse complement strand
TAAAAAAAAAAAAAAAAATGGCCTCGAGCTCATAATAAAATTGTTGAATATAATTGTTAAAAAGGCCAAAAAAATAACAAAAAACTCATTTATTAATGTGCATAATTAAATAAACAATTTAAGACATGAAAAAAATAATAATTTTAAAACGAAGATTTGGCAGGTTTTCGTTTTTTATAAGCCTGTAACTTCTTTAAACACACATGTTGCTGGCAAAACACATATTTTTTGTTGCTAAACATTATTTTCTGTATTTCTACCTCGGAATTTAACAGAATTTGTTGCGTTCCAAATGCCTCTGTTAAATTCCATACTATGACATTACAAAAATATTAAATTCCATACTACACGAGATCCACTTAGGGCCGTTTGCACCATGTCTAGTTAACGCTAACTGGAGGTACATCCTTCAGTTAAGCACGTTAACTGCTTTATCGATCACATGTTATATGATGGGTGTCGATAACGTCGATAAAGATGTTTAACTGGGAGTTAGAATTAACTAGACACGGTGCAAACGGCCCTTAGTAGGTTGCACCTTCTCGTTGCTTATAAGTTCTCTGATAGCGCGCCTGCTGCGTCGGGCTCTCGTGATTCGACCTCTGCTAGCGATGATAAAATTGGCAACAATAATGATACGACAGGTTCAGCTATCCCGTCTCACTTATTTGCTTCGTCTTCATCATCATCTTCAACTGTTCGCGCTCTACCGCTTGTGAACGACTGCGCACCTACTGCGTCGGGCTCTCGTGATTCTGCTTCCGCTACACCATCGGTTTCATGCAGTGCTTCCGTCACAAGCTCAGTGAATGCGCTAACAATAGTTGGGTTCCAGATGCTTCATGATTTGCAGGTTTTTCCTGGAAGCCGTTCCAAGTGACCACCTGCAAATCCTGTTTTTCCTGCAAATCCTGTAAAACCTGCAAATCGTGAAGCATCTGGAATGGAACTAATGACGCCGATGTCCAGTTCTGCTATGCCAGTTAGTGTTGCCACTGAACATTTTTTTCCCACCAAATCCGACTACGACCGCCCAAAAAAAAATTTACAAACAATTCACTGTTTTTTAAAACTATATTCACATTACAGCATAATTTCTATAGCACGTGTACGTACGAGTGTATAGTTTATACTTGATTTCAAAAAAAACAAATGTATGCATACCTTTAGGCATTTTTAAATATTTCCTCAACAGTGGGGTCTAAAATAAATGAATAATATTTTTTTCTTCATTTGGGTCTTGATTTATGATAAATTATCTTATTTCTATTTAATTTATTGACAGATTTTACAAAGCGAAATTACTTGATTTCAGCATGATTTGCTTGTAAATTGAATTTGCTTATAAAGTGAATAGGCTTTAAGTACATAAGAAATATGTATGTGTTTTAAAACATGATACCAATGTATATACATACCTATAAAGTCGGTGTCACACAAGAACATTTCTGCCACTAGAACAACTCTGTTTTTAGGCGTTAGAGTAATCCAGCTTATACCCCGCATTAAAGTAGCAATTCTGCTGCAGCACACTAGCATATGTACAGAGCTGGGTCGTAATGATTCCTTTAGGAATTAAATTACTCCCAATTACAGATTACAAGGAATCGTAATTAGGAATCAATTCCTTCAGTCCACAGCAAAGGAATCGATTACTTTTTCAATTCCTTGAAGTAATTTAAAATGTAATTGGTTTTTTCTTTAATTCCATTACAAGGAATTTCATATTGTAATTGGAATAAATTACGCGCTAGTAATGTATTTTTTTTTTCCAATTCCTTTGAAAGGAATTGAAAATGTAATTGATTTTTTTTCGATTCCATTACCTGGAATTGCAAGAGTACTTTGGTTTTTTCAATTACTCAAAAGAACTGTAAAAGTAGTCGAGAAACTGAAAGTTCATTCACGAATGTACAATGTGGAATTTTTGTTGTGGTGAATGATTAAAATCGAAAGCACACATTGGACATCTTCTATGTATATCTATATATATAAAAATGTTGTGTTCGTAGGTCACGGTCATCAAAACTCGAGAACGGCTCAACCGATTTGAATAATTTTTTTTTATTATTCGGTATAATACCAGAACCAATGATATCGCAAAAATTTGGAGGGTTGCCACCTATTTTAAAATTGTTAAACCCAATTATATTGATAAAATTAATGAATTACTACAATATGGGTATCAAGTTAAAGAGGTTTAAGAAATATAACTGCTGGAAGTATTTCTGACGAGGGTTGCCACCTATTTGAAAATTTAAACTCAGTCAAATTGTTAAAAAAAGTGAAATATTGCCGTGTGGGTGTCAAACTAAAGAGTTTTAAGAAGGCTTACTGCCGAAAATATGTTTGAGGACGGTTGCCATCTGTTTGAAAATTTAACTAAATTATATTGATAAAATAAATAAAATATTACAATATGGGTATCAAATTAAAGAGGTTTAAGAAAAATAACTGTTGGAAATATTTTTGAGGGGGGCTGCCACCTATTTGGAAATTGTAACTCAGTTAAATTGATAAAATAAATTAAATGTTGGCATGTGGGTGTCAAAATAAAGAGTTTTAAAAAGGCTTACAGTCTACCATGAACACTTCCAGAAATATGCAATATGAAAAGTTCGGTTTGTATGGGAGGTGCCACGCCCCATTCTCCAACCATGCAAATTTTTCTCCATGAGTATGGAACTGGTCTTATATATGTATGTATATATCACCATACCCAGTTCTAGTCCTCTACCACAAATATATGCAGTTTGAAAAATTCGGTTTGTATGGGAAGTGCCACGCCCCCTTTCTATATCGAAACTTTTTTTTAGCCTATAACCATCCTTGGAAAGTCTGCAGTAGATTCCGAAATTTCAAAAAAATCGGTACGGCCTTTCTCGAGCTTTGCGAACAGATAAAAACGCCTTTTAAAATATATATTAGTATAGACTAGCCAATATCTGCTTGTTTTGCGGCTTAAAACACTACTACCGATGAAAATCGATGGATAAATAAACAAGTTTGCAAGGGTTAATTGAAAGTGCAATAATTTTTTGTATGAAATACTAGCAGGAAATAACGTTACCCATACGCCATATCGTAACATGTAACATACTACTTAAAATTAATTTTACGTCTCTCGGCGTTTTTTGTGTAATTTTAGCGTCGTTACAGTGTTATCATCAAAATTTAGCCATAGCAGTGAAATTTGTTTATAAAACTCTTAGGAGGTAGGATCTCCAGTCCCACAGGGCTCGTAATTCAAGCGGACTCTATCCTTATTTTTAACGCAGGATACCAGTAAGAGTACTTCAAAGGCCCCAGAAGGCACGCCATTTTGGGTAGAATTAAGGGTACCATAATATACACAATTAACTCTGTGCATTTTTATAGATACGCAGGGATTAGTCCAAGAGAACAGCGGTGCCCAAGGCAGCAACATTTATGAGTCTCATCTGCCGTGAAGCGCGTTCGCGGTAGGATCTGGAAAATTTAACCGTTACCCTATAAACTGAACAGCTACAGGTTAAGCTATTCAGTTTTCTTAAAGTCCAATTAGTAATACCACTTAGGGTTAAGTTGTTTATTCAAGGCAGTTAGCAACCAAGAAATTTAACAAAGCTATTGCAATTCAACAGTAAATATTTTTTTTTATACTTTTTTCGATTACTTTTTAAATTACCTTGAGGAATGGAATTGGAAAAAAAATCAATTACATTTTCAATTCCTTTCAAAGGAATTGGNAAAAATTTTTTTTATACAATTTTCGATTACTTTTTAAATTACTTTGAGGAATGGAATTGGAAAAAAAAATCAATTACATTTTCAATTCCTTTCAAAGGAATTGGAAAAAAAATTACATTCTCAATTCCTTTCAATGGAATTGAAAAAAAAAGAAATTACATTACTAGCACGTAATTTATTCCAATTACAATATGAAATTCCTTGTAATGGAATTAAAGAAAAAAACAATTCCATTTGAAATTACTTCAAGGAATTGAAAAAGTAATCGATTCCTTTGCTGTGAACTAAAGGAATTGAATCCTAATTACAATTACTGCGGAATGTAATTGTAATTGTAATGTAATTGCATTTACCCAGCTCTGCAATTGTACACCTGCGAAAAATTTAAGCCTGCAGAAGTAACAAATACTGTCAATCGTCCTATACGTATACACATTTTGTTCTGCTAGTTTTCATCCAGTGTGAAACCATAGGATTTAGAGATGCCCTTTTTAAATCGAAGATCAATTAATCGAGCGATTCCGATTCGATTCGTGAATCGATTAAAAAAATTGGAGAATCAGCATTCGATTTTATGAATGACTATCTTAAAACTGCCCTGCAGGGAAACCGCGGACTAGTGTACCAAACTTCTAGTTCCGTAATATACCTTTATCGACAAAAACGAACCAGTCTGATAGTAACTAGATCCCCACCAGGTCAAAATAAGCGAAATGTAGTACTTTAAAAAAAATATTTTATTTAACCTTTTCCGTGAGAAATCTATATCTAAGGTGACTAATTTAGAACTGGTTCGTAGCTATAGAAAAAAAGAATGCAGAACGAACTAGATCTTATCTGTCGAATTTAGAACTAGTAGCTCGGAACTATCGAAAAAGGAATGCAGCTTGGGGCTTCCATTATGCACTTCGCAGATGCTTTTTCTTAGCTTAATAATACAAAACAAAAATTTGTGCTATCATTTTAACATCATGGGATCTTCCGGAGTCTAACAGCAAGCGCCTCAGCAAACTCAGCTACAGCCAAAGGTATGTAAACGTACATTTCTTACAATCATTCACACAAATTTAATTTCAAATTGAAAAAACATTTCTTCACGGAAGAACCAAAAAGATTGAAAAATCATGGTACCATATATGTAATACTCCTATATTGGCAGTAACAGCTAGTACCGTCCGAAAACATTACAATACAGATGTCACAGCGCACGGCAGTGCGCGCGAGTGACGAAAGTAGCCACAGTAGCATGCTTAGGGACACGATATCGAACCGAAAGTATCGATATGGTACTCATTTAAAGTATCGCTTTAAAAATATCGGGTACCCATTAATATCGGAATAAAAAGACTCGATATTCCAAATATCGATACCAAAAACCAAAAGATTTATCTGAACATAGGTCTCGCATATAGGCCGCTGGGGTGCAGTGGTTAGAAGTGCGAAAACCTTGAAAATGAAAAACAGCTTCCCATAAAATACAATCGCCGTTCAGAGTCGACATAAAACTGTAGGCACCCCCTTTGTGCCACAACATTAAGGCCCACGCGACAAATCGAAGGAGAAGTTCGGCCAAACACAAACATATTGTGTAAGCGCCGGACTTTATTATTATTAAAACACGTAGAGATTGAGATGTTGACTTAAACACCGAGGCCGTGGGTTCAAATCCCACCACAAGCAATCCTTACCATAGTAAAAATTTCTGCACTTTAAAGCCCAATTTATATCGGGAAGAATTGTTACAGGCCAACCTTATATGCGTCCGTAAAAAGCTAACTCAAATTCCAAGATTTGTCTTGCGTGACATTTCGATTTGACGTTTATGCTCAATTGGCATTTTGGCGCGACTATAAATTCAAATTTTTGACAGAAATGCAACTCTGACAAATCACGCACGCAAATTGATTTGGGTTTATCAAATGGGAAAAACTTGCGTGCGTGCCTAGAAAAACTCTCACCGGTAATATTAGGTTGAGCTGTTAATAACATTATACTTCACTGAGAAAAAAAACGCGTTGGAAGAATAATTTTTTTTTATTTTATTACCGTTTAAAAATGTTCGTATTTAAATCAAGTGAAAAGTCTTAACAAAATGGATTTTTCCATTATACATACACTACGTACATATCGATGGCGGAGTGGAAGATCGACCTATCTCGGCAGCCAGTTCGAAAATGCTCTATCTCAGAAAAATTTTTTTTTTTACCTCAGAATTTGGTAGAATAATGCCCTACCTCAGCTGCCGATTCAAAAACGCCCTATCTCAGCTTATTTTCAATGTATTTTCGTTTGAAATAGGGCGTTTCTGAACCGAATTCTGAGATAGGGCGTTCTTCAACAAAATTCGGAGACAGAGTGTTTTTCAATAAAATTCTGAAATAGGTTGTTTTTCAATTGAATTCTGAAGTAGGGCGTTTTTGAAAAGTTTTCTGAGATAGGGCGTTTTCGTACCGGCTGCCGAGATAGGTCGATCTTCCACTCAGCCATCGATATAATAGTGGTATTCGCGCTTCTGTGTATTCGCTGTATCCTGCGTAAGTGTGACGAGCATGTGGTTGTTGTTGCATGTGTATTTGATGTACCGCTAGCAACAACAAATCACACGCTCATGCAGTTACGATTACACAACATACAACGAATACACATAAGAGCGAATTCCCCTAATGGAAATATTCAATTCAATTACGCCCGTATTAAAATTAAGCGTTTTTCACTACACGGATGGCGTTTTGCACGTCTCAGATGCTTTTTCATATTTAATTAAGAAAGTATACAAAGCATGAACAGCGGTGACAAAACGTACACACATACATGGTATGACATCCCGGCAGGAAATGTATCTAACTATAAGCTAACTTTAAGTTGATTAGGAAGGACCTATAAGTCACTTATTATCTGTATATTTTCTTTGACGAAAGCTAACTATAGTTCTATGGCGATGGTCGCGAAATAGTCATGGGTGCTTACCTCTGCATTAGATGTAGTCAAGGGTGGTTACCTCTGCATTTGATGTAACTAGCTTGTAACTAACTACTTTTAGGCATAAAATATCAATAGGAAAAACAAAATATTTTTTTTTCTTTTTTTTATTTATTTACTTTATTTATTTCATTACATTTCATATTTGTTTACATATTCTGCTGTTGGTGGTCCCATATTCGAACTCCGTCAGACATAAAATCAAAATGATAATATGAAATTTCGATCTTCCTTTTATTTGTCCTCCATTCGAAAAAGTATTTGCGAAGTGCAGGATATTTAAATAGAAACGCGTTTAAAGAAAACAATCTCGAGCTTTACTCCTGCATTACTTGTCCACTTGTTTCAAGTTAACTTTTTGTAGCTAACTACAAGTTATATATTTTATAGAAATCCCGCAAAAAAGCTAACTACCAGTAGGTTACTTTTTATCAATTGATAATTTTTTTCTGCAGGGATAATACACTAATCGCGCGCTGTGATGTTGATTCAAACTCAACATTTGAAAACACCTTTATATGTATGGCTGTAGCTGAGTGTGCAAAGACGCTTGACACAATTGGTTGCGGCCAAGAGGGTCCGAGTTCAATTACCATCAGACGGAACATAAAATTATTATTTTTTTCTTCTTAATTACGAAAAAGCATCTGTGCACTTCACAACCACATATTTTGTAACGTATATACTCAAATTTAAAACGAGTTGGGTTGGTGCTCTTTCATATGCGTATTTCTTTCAATTTAGCACATTTTTTTTATTCCAAAATTTTTTCCCCTTAGTGTTGAGTTTATGACATTCGATACGATACTAGGGTTCTGGTATTCGATTCCAAAAAATATCGTTTTAAAACTATCGAGTAGAAAATATCGGTATCGAGTGCCAAAAGTATCGATATGGTATCGTATCGTAACGAAATTCGTGTCCCTAAGAATGCTGAAATGACTCGCTTATATGTACATATATCATATATGTAATACTCCTATATTGGCAGTAAGAGCTAGTACCGTCCGAAAACACTACAGTACAGATATATCAATAAACACGTACGAAAGAAAAGGAACACATACGTTTATAAATAAACATGTACACAACACATATACAAAAACGGCACTCAAGTACACAATACAGTGACAAAAACGGTACTAGACTGTCTCGCTTTGATTTCGGAATGCTTACACATTGAGAAGTTAGATTACTGCCAATATAGAAGTATTACATATATGACATATATACACGAGATTTGGAAGCTTTTATCCAGACGTCCAATCGACATGTTTGAGATATCGTTGGAAAGGTCTTACAGTGTGTGTCCAGTGTACTCAAGTTTCATAATCGATTATCCGAATTCTTAAAAATTAGGCTAAAGTGTTGTGATAAAAAAAAAGTTTTTTTCCTCTTGCCGGTTTAAGGAGGTATGTGGGTACACCAAACATATTTAGTCTTATTCCATAGGTCAATGCCTTTCCAAGGATACCTTAAAATGCAACTAGTCCTGACCGAACGCAAGAACTTCTTTTTTCGAACTAACTGGAAGAGGTTGCCATGCGAACTGGCTATAAATACGAGTGCATTGTGCCATATGTTTTCTCTTCTTTTTTACACCAACCATCAACGGAGCAGCGGTGAGCGTATCAACTCATTGACTGGATCAACTAATCACCTACATATTTCATCATATCAAAATTACCTACCTAAGTATAAAATATTGAATACCCTATTTACATTCCATATTTATAGACGTACAATGATTTGTATATCATTTTCTTATTGTTCATTTATTCACATATGCATTAGTGTACTCAAGGGATGGGTTTTGGGGTTCAAACCGCCCCTAAAGCTAATAACCTCAAATACAAACTGCATCTTAAAAGTTAGAATCCAGCTCTCAAGAAAAATCACAAGAAATATATTTTATTATTTCTGTTGGTTGAAGAAGTATGTATGTCAGTGCTGTAAATTTTCTTGAAGCAGATATAAGACCATTTTTTCTTGAGAGCTGCAAACTGATTCAAGAAATTTGGATAGAGGAGAAAATTTCTTTTCCATTTCTTGTGCATAATTTTATATGAATTTTTCGTTTGTCTTGAGAGCTTTTAAAAGTTCAACTGCGAATGTAAACATTAGCGGTATTCTCCAAATCTTGCAATGCCATTGCACGTAGCACGGATTGCATGGATTGCATAACTTGCAAACACACAACAACAAAATACATGGGAAACAACATTTCTTATCGCTGCAAAATATGCAACGTCGAAACCCATGTATATATTTTGCAAAATAGCATAGGAAGACAAATGCGACGCTGTGCTAGTTGTTTTGTTGTTGTAATTGCTACATATTTCTCTCATTCCTCTCATCTCGCTCACTTCATTTCTTTTTGCTGTCTCCTGTTATTGTATTTGATACCTAATTTCGCTGGTTGCTACCCGTGTATGGTACCACTTTGCAATGGGGTGCTCTCGTACTCTTCGAAATTTGGAATAGTATTTTTGCATTTCGTGGAATCCTTGCATCGTGCAAGACTTCGAGAATACCCCTATTGTCCTAAAAATATGCAATGCATACTCACTGTTGTTTTTTACACTTTACAGCCTTAAAGTGCATCTTGTGTTTATAGAACTTCATATTAAATAAGTAATTTTTAAGCAAAAAAACCCAACCGACTTCAATTCTCATAAAAAAATTTAGGAGTACCGTGAATTTTTGCACGATCCAATGATCGGATCTAAATCAAATTACAGGGCGACCTTTGAAGTACCATCTTTCCGACAAAAACAAAGAATTATTGAAATCGGTTCACGTTGTCCAAAGTTATGAGGTAGCATCAGAGCTGGGCGATAAGGATTACGATTTCGTAACGATTAGGATTGCAGTAATCCCAACAAGCTAAAAAAAATATTTCGATTACAGTAATCCTTCATCGAACGATCTTAGATAACCCTTACAGTAATCGTAGTTTTAAAAAAGGTAATAGTAACAAGATTACAATTACGGTAATCCTGCATCGAACGAACTTAGATTGCGATTACAGTAATCGTAATTTTAAAAAAGTTAAAATTACGATTACTGTATTACCTTTTTTAAAACTACGATTCGATCGATGAAGGATTAATGTAATCGTAATATTTTTTTTAGCTTGTTGGGATTACTGCAATCCTATCGTAATTTTAAAAAAGTTAAAATTACGATTACTGCAATCCTAATCCAAGTTCATTCGATGAACGATTACTTTAATTGTAATCCTGTATTGTTTTACTTGGCGGTTATACAAAGTTCAGTTAGGCCCTGTCTCCACAGGAAAACACTGATGTCGTGAAAACTATGTCACAAAATATATTTCCAATGGAGACCGCCTATTTCTCATGTGCTGCAATATATGTCAGCGCTTATTGCTTGACATCTATTGCAGGCAATTCGATAGTTTGACAGCCATATTTTCATTTGTAAGAAAGCGTGCTGGTGGTAACATCGATGAAATTTTTATATTAAATCAAAATAAAAGTCTGTTCCTTATTGGATTATTTATGATTACGTTTTAGGAAATTATTCAGCAAGTTTTTTAAAGATTTAAATGTTTTTAAACACCGAAATTGAGAGAATGTTGTCTGGTGGCGTCATGCGGCAAATGCTTATTTCAAGACATCAAAGTGCCCACACACAAAAACTTGCAATCACATTGCTCGTCAAAATGACAGTTGGTAGGCCATCGCTGTTCGCCTGTGGAGTTCTGCGGTTAAGGAGAAGCTCGGCCAAACACTAACATATGTGTAAGCGCCAATCTATTACTATTATTATTGTTATACAAAGTTAATTTCGCCCAAACTACTTTACTTATTATTTTTATTTTAGTATTAGTTTCTTTTATTTGTCTGTTTTTTTTTTTATAAATACATATTATCCTCATATTATTGTTAAGCGCGCATTTGTATTTCGTAAATTTATAGAATAACTTCGTTTAAGACTACTCAAAAGATTGTATTTAGAAAACTTGAAAATTTAAAATTATTGTAATCATTCATCGAACGAACTTAGATTACGATTACAGTAATTATAATTTTAAAAAAGACGCCTTCGATGAACGAGTACCGCAATCCAAATTTAATAATTTTTGAAAATGGTATTAAAGTAATGGTAATCCTAGATGCAATCGATTACAAATGTAATCCTTATCGCCCAGCTCTGGGTAGCATACATAAAAAAGGAAAAAAATATTCAGACGATTTGATAACCTCCCCCTTTTTTTGACGCCGGTTAATAATGTTTCAGTTTTTTTAATTCTATGTAAATAAAATGCAATTTATGAAGCTTTAAAAAGTTTATTTATTTATTATTATTTTAAAGAGCATATTATCTGAAGCGAGATTTCAATACTTTCTGATAATGCATCGTTAGAAATATAAACCGCTCCCAAAATATATTCCTGGGTGCACCCCTGCACATATGTATTTACATATTTATATCCCATTGATTTAATATACCTATATACATACATACACGTATACTCATTTAACCGTACAAAACGGTAAACGGAAACAAATTTTAGAATAAAAAAAAACCGTGCTAAATTTAAAAAAATACGCATATGAAAGAGCCCCAACCCAACTCGTTTTAAATTTGAGAACGTTATAAAAAATTTCGTTGTGAAGTGCACAGATTCTTTTTCGTTATACGAAATTATAATTAAGAAGAAAAAAAATTTAGTTTTATGTTTCGTCGGATGGTGTATTTATGGCAAAAAGTGGTAGATTTTGGAAAAGGGGGCGTGGCACCTCCCATAAAAACTGAAATTCGCATATTGCTTATCGCTGGAACTGCTTGTGCTAACGTCCTGAAATTTGACACAGCTATTTATGATATCAATAACGTACTGACGACGAAGAGTGGTAGATTTTGGAAAAGGAGGCGTGGCACCGCCCATACAAACTGAAATTCTCATATCGCTTCTCTCTAGGACCGCTTATGCTAACGTCCTGAAATTTTACACAGCTATTTATGATATCCATAACGTACTTATGGCGAAAAGTTGTAGATAATGAGAAATGGGGCGTGGCACCGCCCTTACAAACTGGAATTCTTATATCGCTTATCTCTGGAACCGTTTATGCTAACGTCCTGAAATTTTACACAACTATTTATGATATCAATAACGTACTTTCGACGAATAGTGGTAGTTTTTGGAAACAGGGGCGTGGTACCGCCCATACAAACTGAAATTCTCATATCGCTTATCTCTAGGACCGCTTATGCTAACGTTCTGAAATTTGACACAGCTATTTATGATATCAATAACGTACTTATGACGGAAAGTTTTAGATAATAGGAAAGGGGCGTACCACCGCCCATGCAAACTGAATTTCTTATATTGCTTATCTCTGGAACCGCCTATGCTAACGTCCTGAAATTTGACAAAACAACATATGTTGTCAATACCGTACTTACGGCGAAGAGTGGTAGTTTTTGGAAAGGGGGCGTGGCACCGCCCATATAATCGGTTACCTCTGGAGCCACTTATTATAAGGGAATGGAATTTTACAAATACACATACACATACACATATAAAATCGCAAGAATCATTCAATTGGGAACCATTTTCTTTAAGATCAGTGTGTTTGTCTTCCGATAGGTGGCACAGGGATTGAGAGCTATCCTAAACAATCATATTTATGATCAGATTTGTTTCACTTGGTTTCTTGTTTGGTGTAAATTGGTAGCCCAGTCGTGCGATGAAAAAATATTGGGCTTTTGCCAGTGGCGGATACAGACTCTTGGTTGGAGGGGGAAGACTGGATCAATTTGTCACATAAGGTTAAATTAACTACACAAAGAAACAAGTAATTTTTAAGCAAAAAAACAACTGACTTCAATTCTTGTATGAAAATTTAGGAGTACCGTTAATTTTTGCGTGATTCAATGATCGGATCTAAACCAAATTAGTATGAGACCACCTGTGAGATACTACTTTTCCGATAGAAGAAGAATTATCGAAATCGGTTTACGTGGTCCAAAGTTATGCGGTAACATACATAAAAAAATAATAATAATATTCTGACAAATTGATAACCTTCTTCTTTTTTTGGACGTCGGTTAAAAAATAACATGATTTTTTCAAACAGCGTCATTTTCGGGGTTTCCATATAAACAATTTTAAAATTTTGAACAGAAAGAGAATTTTATAAAGCATGTTCACATTATCGTAATTTGCCGCTCATTCGTAATTCATAAAAAATCGTACTGAAATCAAAAAATTTTGTTATGTAAAATTTGTCAGTAAATGCGAAATTCGCGAAAATTCAACCAATTTCAAAAATTTGCTATCAAAATTTAAAATTTTTTAATCAGATTTTTTAGGAAAGTTTTGGGCATGCATTTTTAAAGCCAATTTAATTCCTGTATAATAAGGTGCCAGTTCGAAGTTGTGCATTTTCTTCGATATAAAAATACGAGTATTTTCGAACATAAATAAGTATTTTGTGTGAATGGAAATGCGAAACGACTCCCACCAACAAAAATGTCAAAAAGCAGCGCGAATTTTGAGGTACTTCAAACGTTCACTTTTTGTACTGATATTGAATGAGCTATAAAACTTCATACGCCATGTTTTTAACCGGTGAATGGTTGAAAAGTTTATTTCTGAAGTAGCGTTTCTAGCTTGAAGTGCGGCCAGAATGCAGGAAAGTTTGTAAATTAATGGAAAATAATATTCGTCGCAGTTACCAAGAGCTTCACGTTGCACACAGGGGTATTTGTATAATAAAACCGGTCAAAATTCGGATTTGTCAACTTTGATAAAATTCTCTTTAAACAAATTATTTCTCAAGCTATATAACCGATCTATCACTTGGCAGGATTTTTGACTACGTCAAATAGAACATAGCCTTTATTGTGATGATTTTTTTTCTGCGCTTCTAATAGCTGCATTTATTTCTTACGTAATAATGTTTCTTATGGACTAATCCGAAAATAAAACTAGTAGACATACAAAGAGAAAGCATGTACCATAATTTATATTCTTTTGGATTATTTGAAATGGGGCCTATGGGATATTTATTTTTAGCAAAAATTTCAATCAAATAACAGTCATTTTGTTTGCCTGTCTGGTCTCGTCGGGCAGTATTATTTTATGGGGATATATTTTAGATCGTGGGCTATAAAACTCTGTTATAAAACTGTCCGCCTACGTCTGCTTTCTGCGCTATTTAAAATCGAAGTTTAAGATCCTTCAAAAGATATTCCAAGCAGAAATGTTCAACGGCTGGTTATAGGGAGAGTTATGCTGGCCTAATTAAAAATCTGTTAGTCTGATCGAATACTATTTGTCAAAGTTCTGGTGAAAAAACTCGATGTACGGCTAGTTTCTTCCTACTATTTTCTTCATCAGTAAAAATAACTTAATAATATAAGAAAACTAATGAGGAAAAGTGCGCTCTATACTCAAATGCTTTCATCGGAGCAGAGTACCAAGATTTACTGAATTATATGTCCTCAAATTTTAGTGATCTCGGAATATCTTTACAAGGGCTGTGAAACTGGACAATAACACTAACAGTGTTAACTTTACCGCATTGGTCATCCCGCGAAAATGTCCAATCGATTTTTAACCAAGTTTTCAGAATAGTTCCAATCACGATGACAATGCCTTTTAAACTATAAATTAATTCCCTATATGATCCAGGGGTCTTGATACAAAGGCGGTGTCACCTTACCTTTTGTTTACAAAAGCCGACCTACCTAAATGTCCCAAACGAAATAAACAAATGCACGCACAAAAGGGAGATGACAAGAAAAATCCCAAGCAACCGGCTGGCTCAGTGGAGACGGCGGGGTTGCTTGCAAGGGACAATATACACGCAATCCAAATACCCAACAAACAAAATCTAGCTAGGGACAACAACGACAACAATACCAAACGGCACCAGCTAATATATATATATGTACGTAATAATAGGGTGGGTCGAAAATTTTAGCTAAACAGAAAATTTTTAAACACGAAGATTTAAAAAGACAAAACCTTGTTTTTGGGGCGCACCCGAGGTGAGGTCCAACCAAAAGGTTACGAACCCACTCGCACTACCGCCCGTGCTGCCGGGGATATCTTTAACCCGCCTGTATGACTGGGCTCAGGGTGCAGGATGCTAAACAGGATCGGAAAGGGAAACACAATAAGAGGAAGCCTGCCGACAACAATAACGCCTAAATACACGACACAACAAAAGAAAACGATACTTATCGGCGGTCGGTGGGCGTTCCGACCGCAGGGGTGCTCCTCGGGAATATGGCTCCCAAATCCGGTGCCGACTTCACCACGCCTCGACTGGCGCTGCTCCTCGAAACTAATCGCTGCTGCTACTGCAATCTAAGTGCCTCGCCTGGCACTTACCGAATTTTTATTCAATTTTAAACACCTCGCACTAAACAGATTTATCTAATTTTACTGGGCTACTATGTATAAAAGCACTCGCGCTCGCAATAAGGGTCTTGCCTTTCTCAAAGCTCGCTTAGAACTGCCCCGGCACGCAGTCGCGAGCCAGGCCGCAACCTACGCACCGGTACGCAAACCGTTGGAGTGTCAGCGCCGGTGTTGTTGGTGCCCGATCAATTGGCGCCGGCCCGATCATTCTAGAAGCGAATTGGGCGCTTTAGCGGTCGCCACCACGGCGCACACAAACAACACCATGGACTTGCCATTGCCATCATACAGCGGACAACAAAAGTGCCGCAATAGGTGAGAGCAAAGGCGACACCCCTACTACGGTCTTTCGCGTCATCTCTCATTCCTACATTATTGCCCTCGGTCGGCACCGTTTTTGGGCGGAGTGCCCTAATGGAGACTTTTCCCCTTTGCGGTGGCGCTCCACCGACAAACAACTATTTCGCTCAACTTGAGCTCATTCTGCTATTTATTTAGGTATGAACATACATATGTACACTTGAGTGTCGGCAGACTTCACTCCTATCGGCTGGAGTGAAAGGAAATTGGTAAATAGAACAAAGGGGAAACAAATGTTTATTTTGTTGCGGCCAGTACGCGACAGCGGTTAAAACATAATAAAATTTATGGCTAACAAAGCGTAATTTGCCAAAGAACAGAAAACCAATATGAAATTGTTAAAGCTGCCGGCTGTAGTAAATAAGAAGTATAGTTCCAGGCACTAGTAAGAGAAATACCGGAAATCAACTTCAACAGTGTTTAAATTGCCAAACTGTTATGTTTTAATCACTTCTGTTAAGAATTACATTTAGGTTCTATATTATCTACTGTGTTAATTTTGCCACCTGGTAACTTTAAAACATTTTACCATATGGTAACTTTGTTTGTTTTTGGTTCCCATACTAATTAGAGATAACAATTTTGGGCAAAATTACTCGAATTTGTCTCATGTTTATGTTTTGTGTTAAACTGGCATCTATCGCTGCTTGTACATACATACATGAATTTCGCTTTGGGCGCAGCGCTGCTTGTACATAAGTTTCGCTTTGCCCCTGCCTGAAGCTGGCAAAGGTTCTTTTCTTTTATTTTTGCGCTGTGCTAGCTGAGTATGTATAAAAAAGAGGAGAGAGAATAGAGAGAAATATGTATGTGGTTTGTTGATGCTCTCTAAACACAAACGCGTGAAAGGTAAACGGTCTAGCAATGCGTGGTATTGTTGATCAACTTAATACTTTATTTCATCATAGGGCCCTGTCTCACGATCAATATGGATCGCGATCCAGTATCGTAATCCATATTGATGCATGATGATCCACTCTCTGCTATGCTACACCTTCAATATTTATCGCGTCATTATTTTCAAACTTTTGAACTGTGCAAGTCGTTCTTAAATAAGAAAAATGCAAGAAAATTCAAAAAGAGCGTGTTTAGCCATATTACTGGCATTTTCATTAAAAACAGAAACAAAGAGGAAGTATTGGAGTCGAAGATGGTACCTGGAGCGGCATAGGTACACTCATTTGAGATTATTGGACTCGATTCGACTTTGCAAGGAATTAAGCGACTACGAAAATTACTTTCGGATCTCCACTGAAATTTTCGACCATATTCTTGAATTAATCAGCCCATATATAACTAAGCAAGATACAGTTATGAGAGCTGCAATTTCGCCAAAAGAAAAACTTTGCATTATTTAGCAACAGGAAGGTATGTACCCAAATCTAATGATATTTGTTCACAACTTATTGTGATTATTTTACAGCTACTTTAAGCAGGTGCGGTATACAGCGATTATGTCGCGGCAAGCAATAAGCGAAGCGATCATGGATACATGTGAAGCTTTGATATACGCTCTTCGAAACTGCATTAAAGTAAGTGTACTAAATGATACACATGTACATATGGTATTTTGTTATAATTTATTCAGAAAACTGTGCAAATAAATACATATGATTTATGTAATAATTTTAGTTGCCAGGGAATGATGAAAAAAGAGATCTTAGTGAGTATTCCTCTGTGCTTTGTATTTCTTCAGTGGCACCTACTTCAGTATTGTATATTAGCATTGCTTGGCCACTTGGAGGCAATTGCGAGGAAAAACTAGATTGCGAAGATAGAATAGGAGACGGAGTATGTGGGTAGTTAGGTGTTATATATTCACTCTGCAGAGGCATTCCAAAATTGGAGTCTGGTGAAGGTGTTGGCGGTGGTACATAAATAGGTGGCGGTCTTTGGACTCGAATAGCTTTAATATCTGGTTGCGGTGATGATTCAGAGAAACGTGGTAATGGTGGTAATTGATTATATATTTTGGGTTCTGGTGTCGGAGCTGATGGCACATCCGTGTTGCAAGCGTCTGGATATACAATTATTTTAACAGAGTTACGTCTCAAGTTACCCAGTTCTGCTTCAAATAAAATATCATTAATTCCTTTTTCAGCTAGCATACGCTGCGTTGGATTTAGATGCTCTAATTTTTCACTCCAGTATAATGCCGTTGCGTTTATGTTTGTAGAACTTTGGGGTGCAGACAATAGGGAACATGCCTTTTCAATTAGCTCGTTTTGTTTACCCACTGCACAATTTTTTTTGTTTTTCCGAGGAGGAGCCAACTCGCTAATAGATGAAAAGGAAGTGTTAGATAAGTCCTCTCTATTTGTCTGCTCCTCAACTTGCACCAATTCGTCCACATTTTGCGATTCTACCTGGTTCTGAAAGAAAGAAAATTATTGTTAATTAATAAAATTGATTTTAATTCTTTACATTTATGCCCGTTTGCACCAATCAATTTTAAAATTATCAGCCTGTTAAAATTTAAAATGATAAAATGTAGTTCGGAAAATTTGTCATTTTAAATTTTAACGGTCTGATAAATTTTAAAATTGATTGGTGAAACTGAGAGTTAATTTTATATTTTATTTATAAAATGGATTTCAAATTTCTTTTTTTAGATGCCTAGTACAGCAGAAGAGTGGAGAAGTGTTTCTGATGAATTTCGTGTATTACATAATTTTTATAACTGCATCGGCGCAGTTAACGGGAAACACGTAAAAATAAAGCGTCCAAATGGTTCGGGAGCGCTATATTATAACTATAAAGGAACATACAGTATCGTTCTTATGGCTATTGCAATGCTAAAAAGGAATTTGTCATGGTTGATATTGGATGCAATGGACGCGTGTCTGATGGTGGTGTCTTGTTTTACACTAAATTCTGGGAGCGTTTGCAACAAAATCGTTTAAATATACCGGAATGGACACCATTGCCAAACACCTCGGAATCATTCCCATATGTTTTTATAGGAGACGAAGCTTTCGCGCTAGGCCCTAACTTTATGAAGCCTTATCCTCAAAAAAGAGTATCACAATAAGAGCAATTGTTTAATAAACGGGTTTCGAAGGCTAGATGTATCATTGAGTGTGCGTTTGGTATCCTCGTCAATAAATTTGGAGTTTTCCAGAAAGCCATAAGTCTCAGCCCGCAGAAAGCCGCAAAAGTGACAGCAGCTTGTTGTTATCTGCACAATTATTTAATGAGAAAAGATTCTAATTATCAGGCACCAAATTCCAATGAGTATAATTTTCAATTAACCACCGTACAAAGCAGTTCGGCGCGAAATTCAACAAGATGTGCCAAAACTATAAGAGACAAATTTTGCAAATATTACAATGACGAATATAGATGCTAACTTTTGCCACTCAATTTTTATCACTTATGTATATGAAAAAAAAGAATAATAAAAGTTTTCACTTAAAACAACAGACAATCTACATACTACTTTCTTTTCTTTCCACCTTTATAGCTAGGTATTCACTAGAGTATGAGTAGAATTCAAGGAAATCTTTAAAACAAATTTACTTACCAGGTCAACAGGCTTCTCATTTTTATTTAAAAAGTGAAGAGCGTTAAATGTCCAAGACTTTGGAATATAAACGTCTTCTGTACCAGCTCCGGAGCGCTTGGAGTCAATAATTTTTTTCAATTCCTTGCGATAATTTGATCGTAAAGAATTTATTTTTTTTCGGACATCACCTACAGTGGCGTTATCATTAATTTTTTTTAAGATTAGTAATAATTTCTCATGTCCGGCCGTTCTTTTTATTTTATTCATGTAGCTTTTGGACGAAGGATCCCACAATTCCGGCATACTTTCCAATTGTAGGATAAACTCCTTCAAACACCTGTGGTCATTCGTTAATCCCAACACCGCCGGCTGGATATGTGCGCTTTCGTCGTCCGACGTTATTAAAAATTACCACTGCCAAATAAATAATTAATCCAATAATTAACGTTTCGCCTTTAACATTTAAATCTCCACTTTATTTTGAAATACACACGTATTGACGTATCGCGAACGAAATATGCTACACGTTCAATATTTATTGACAGTACTGCGATCCGCGATCCAGATTTCAAAATTTCTAGAAATTTTGCGATATGGATCACGATCCATCAATATTGCATGCTACACAAAAGTCCTATGCAAAGTAGGATAGACCAGTTGTATACACTATAAAAATTAGAAAATTTTAGTTGACAAAAAGAAGTACACGCAAAATATTTCACAAAATTTAATTGAAATATTATTATTTTTCAAAAGTGCCAAATTGAAAAATTAAGTGCCATTTGAAGTAAAATTCGGCCAAAAATGGCACGGTTTCAGCCAAGTTGGCAGCCCTGTGTACGATGTGTTTCTTCTGAATACTGTTAAGGCGATGTGGATAATGCTGCATAGTAGCTTGCCACGGGATGGTAAAGGTAAACGGAAAATAATTGTCTATAATTCACATACCGAAGTGGTCAAAAGGCTTAGGCCCAATTTCATATGGCCTACTTAAGTGGAGATTAATGATTAACTTTCACTATTCATTTTCAGATCATACATTTAATCTGATCTTAAGTGGCCAATATTGGCTATTTCAATATGAGATATGCAACCATGGGTTTGTGCCAAACAACCAAAATTGATTGGTAGGCTGTTTAATCAATGCCACCAAAAGACAGCCAGCTGTTCAGCATCAAATGTATACAAACAAGCAAACGCAACAACAATTTCAAGGAACAAGCAGCAGTGCTGCCAATTGATTGGCATATTTAAATAAAGGTGATCTGAAACCCAACGAAAGCTAAATGAAATTTAAACAGCAATCCACAATTAAACTTAAGTGCCGTTTAAACATTCATTTGAAATTGGCCCTTAGGGCCCGTTGTTCAATGTCTGATTAACACAGATCGGAAGTTCCGGTTAAATACAACAACTTTTTTATCGATCACATGTTATATGCATGATGTCGAAATCTTCGATAATGTTGTACTGGTGATAGCCATACATTGAACAACGCGCCCTTAACTTAGATGAAAATGCCTAAGATAGACTTTACATTTAAAGAACTTTTCGATTTAAAGCAACAAAATAAAATATTTATAAGAGCTGTTTTTATTATATAAATAAAAATAAAATATATAATGTAAAAAAATATATATATATTTAAAAAAACAAGCCTTTATTTAACATGTACAATCAAATGATTAAAATAAAATAGTGTAACAAAAGTTTTTTAAGCAAAAGATTTTAAAAATTGTACTGGTGTTAAAAACATAAATCTGAAAAGTGCTCTAGCAACGTTACAAAATTTTAATTTACCGCGCATTCGTTTTAAAAGCGTACATATGTACATACTAGCAGAGCACCCGACGTCGTTCGGGGTAAACAAATAAAAATATAAAACAGTAATACAAATATTCAGTTCAGCATAATTTAAAGGAGACAAATTATTTTCTTTGTTTACATTAAGGCATCCTTATGAGCCATACTTTTAGCTTTATCGTGCTTTAACTAATATACAGGGTGTCACAGAAGTAACGTGCCAAACTTTAGGGGAAGGTAGCTGGGGGGGTGAGCTCCCTGATAAACAAAAAATTTTCAGGTAAAAGTGTCATCGTTTTTGAAATATTTACATTTTTTCGAATTTAAAAAAAATCGTGCCTTTTCATGTGTTTTCTTTAACTGCAACTACAAACCGGGCAATACTTACTGTGTAATCTAAAATAACGCGACATTCTGTTTTTCAAATTTCTCAGTTCTTTAGTGAACCATAACTGTGTTTGCTCTTCAGGAACATACATACGGTTAGGCACATGCTTTTCAAATAATTTATGTAAAGTAAAGTTACAAAGTGCAACGCTTTGTTCAATATTTTCGTTATATGCAGGCCACGACAATTTAGACAGTTCTTTGTTAAGCATTTTAAAGTTGGCTTTCGAAAAATCAAAGCGAATATTTGGCTCGTATGCTTGGGTACTGCAATTTTGACCATCACTTATAACTTCGTAAGATACCTCCGTAGCAGGGTGGTAGACATCTTCGGGCAAAACTAGTGGATCACACTTATTTACAACGGACTTAGATGCATCATCAACATAAACAAGATCTAATACTTTACCAAACTTATTGTGAAGTACATTAACCTGAGTTAGGCAGAGTTCAGCCATCTCCTCTAAAAATACGTTGTTGCACGCACTAGACGCGAAAGGTATGATATCATTGCCAATGATGTTCCATGATATGCTTGGTAAATTAAAATCACCCAACATAATCATTGAATCAAAAGGTTTAGTCAGTAAATTTACTGATTTCAGTAAAGACATGAGTCGTGAATACACCAATGTGTCAGATCGGGGAGGGGATATAGCACAGAGCTAAGTAAATAGACCCTTTTCCAGCCTGTACACGAATGCATTTGAACTCTATTGAATCAACGTGTGGAAGACTAACTTCTTCAGATGGTATTGAAGAGTCTACAGCGAAGAGTACGCCACCGCCGATTCTGTCCTCCCTATCTTGTCTATAGATATGATAATTATTTGGAAGAATCTCTGAATTGAAAATGTGAGGTTTCAGCCAAGTTTCAGTAAAAGAAAGAATATTGTAATTAAATTCAAGGCCTTTAAAGTATAAGTTCGTTAATTTAGTACTTAAGCCTCTTACATTTTGGTAATAAATACTTAAAGCAGATTTAATAATTAGTTTTTTGATTCAGTGTTATGACGGGGCATATTAGCTAAGTTATTTACTTTTTTGGGCCTATATTCGAATTCACGAACGAAAGCTCCGGGGGGCCAAAAAGAACTACTAAGCAGTGCATTAAAATTATCTAAATTTACGTCAATTTTAAATGAAGCAATATTTCTTTCGTAATTAAAATTAAATTTTCTGATTCTTAAGTCGACAGTTGTAATTTTTGATGAGATGTAAAGCTTTATATCGTCTTCGGTAGTGTCTCTCGAAAATCTAGAAACACAGATTGGCTTCTTTGGCGGAACCACAACTAGTTTCCTCGTATCAGACTGGACTACCGGTGGAGGGGGTTTAGTTTCTGCGTTAGTAGTTGAGGATAGGGAAGGCGGTGGAGGCTTTGAAGATGATGCCACAACTTCAATGGGGGAAGGGGAAGATACTTAAGGCTCTTTATTATCCGAAGCAGATTTCGTTACACGGTCTTTTGAGGCTGAGGATTCTGATGCTGGAGGACACGGAGAGGATAAATTAATTAAGTCCGTCGGAAGATTATTCTGACGTGCAACGGCAGCAATTTCCTTAGATGGACTATGAAGACGCTTACGTTTAGACACACGGATATCCTTAACAGATTGCAAGGTATCTAAGCATTTGAATGATTTAAACATATTTTCATAATACTTAAATTCTTCTGTCAGTACCGACAATTCTCTTCCTATTTCTGTAAAACCATTTCTGGTTTGTCTAAATAGATTGAAAAGATCAACTTCGGTTGACCTGCACTTTACGCAAGACCAGCGAAGGCTCTTGCCATCATTAATAGCGTCCAGAATTCTTCCCGTCAAACCAGCACATTTCAGATGGTAAATACCATCACACAGCCAGCACGATAAGTAGCGTACAGATTCGCTTTTAATTTGGCAGTTATCAAGATCACACTTCATATTGAAAGTTTTAATAACACTTATGTTAATAAAAATACAAGCAAAATAAGTTTAACACAACACACACAACAATTTAGGAGCTGATGTATTTAGCTTAAAAATATATGTAGCGAACAGTTTGAGTATCACTGTATTGTGACACTTAATAAACGCAACGCAAACAGCTGTGACAAGAATTACTAGAAGAAGTAAACAAAAAGAGTAGAACAAATGTGCGAAAACAAAATGAATTCAGTTAACTACAAAGGATACAACAACAATGATGGCAACAAATGACTCTGCAAAATTAGAATGTATGCTAGTGAAGTTTAATTAAATTTACTTTAATATAAAACCAATAACCTTCACTTAGCTTCAATTATTTCACACGCTGATGCTCATAAGCACTTTTTATCACTACTTTAACACACAGTTAGCACAACGAACTTAGTAAGTAGAAAGCCAAAATTAGAGCACAATAAAGTACAACCTCACAGCTTGACGTTTTGATGTAATATCAATTAAATCATGCCGTGTGAAGACTGAGGACGATATTGATTTACAGTGATTATGAATTCAAAAGATAATTATTTGATTCAATCTCAACGATGATTTATAACAGCGGAATTTCTAAAAGAAAAATTTATCAAATATCTATTAAACTCGAATATGTATGGTTCACCGACGTACAATTTTGTGACCAACAAAATGAGAAAAACGACTAAAAGATTTTAATTTTTCCTTAAATCTAATTTTATGATGTATTAAATTGATTCGATGATGAAATTTCTATTTTCCCTCGGCTGAGCACGCGGTTATTTTATGCCGGGCTTAAGTGTGGTTATGTTCAACAAAAACTTATTCTTTTTCACCCGTTTAGTTGGGCGCCAATGATTTGCTTGACCTTGGTTTGCCGGTCCAAACAGGAATCTTTATTTACTGTTGATGGATAGCTCGTTTCCAATGGAAGGATGGCAAGAAAGTGGCTGACTTACGTGTAATGATTACCGGCTTATGGTGACTCAATTGCTGTCAAATGAATATTCCAGATTTGATGCTCACAACTTCTTTATTCTACGCAACAACATGGCTGGGCATTTGCCGGAAGGATTGTGACGGCACCTTTTGCCTCTATTAATTTCCACTGAGGGGTGAGTATCGACCCCCGAATGTCGCCAGCTTTTAATACAAGCTTTTAATCCACTTTAATTACTTGGTTGTAATTCCGTTCTTGCGAGGGCTGATGAGTGTGGTTCGCTCCGTGTTCAATTCCAAAAAGAAATATATTTTTCTAGCCTCGTGGTATGTGACCACCGATTCTTTTATCGTATGTCAGTGTGGGCGTTTTCATAGTGGCCATGTCAATTCGTGTCTATACTGATATAATGGTTCGTGTCTTGAATAACTATTGGTTACGTACATTCATCTGGCAATCCCCCCATTTTGAAGTTTAGCTTTGACAGTTTTGTTATGTTTACATTTCTCATAATCGTTCTTATGTCTATTATTTGGCCAATAATAATAATAGATCAGACTCAATCTCTTAAAAAAATTTGGTTTGATCCAATACCCAGCCGAGTGCTGTATAGTGTAATAATATACATATTATTTTTTTCTATTATGCTTTGGTCTGTACCTGTATTAGACTATAAATAAATAAATGAATGATTTATTGAGGCATTCTAGTGCTAAAGGATCTGTGAAAGATATAGCGTACTCAGAATTATCTTTTCACCCATGTGTCACACGATACGATATAAGTTTTCTCTCAGGCGTGCGGACTTCAAAATTAAGTTTATGACATTTTTCATATGATATGGCTGTAGATATTTCATCTACTCACAATATTACTTATGTGCTGTTAAAAGAACAATCCCACTGAAGTATGTTGACTTATACTTGCAATAATGCACTTTTAGGATGGGCTGGCAGAACTTTAAGGCCATTAGAATTAGCAGGCACCCTTGAATTCATTTTCTATATATTGTAATTAAATTCTGTAAATTTTCCAAGCCATCTGAAGAATATTGAGAAATCAGTTTTAATTGGCATCTTTAATAGCTACAAGCGCATGGTCAAGACCGCTGTTCAGTAGGCAGGCCTCCGGATATCGATATGTGTATATTAACATGCTAAGCTCAAAAACTTTCAATCGATCGGAAGTGTGATGAGTTTTTTTGGTCATGTGGTCTCCGTCTATGGCACCGAAATATTGAAAATATGCTTGATATGTGCTCCAAAAATGTATACAATGGACGTGTGTGAATCGGTAACAAAGTTCTGTGGGGATACAATATTTTTATACCCGAGCGCCCTTGTGCACAAGGGTATTATAATTTTGTTCACATAACGGTTGTTTGTAACAGCCAAAACGAATCGAGATAGATATAGACATATATATACATAAATGATCAGAATGAAAAGAGAAATCGTTTAAGCGGTGACTGTCCGTCCGTCTGTCTGTCCGTGAACACGATAACTCGAGAACAAATTGAGATATGTCAACAAAATTTGGTAAGTAGGTTTCTTTTTATCCAGGGTAGGTTGGGATGGAAAATGGGCAGAATCGGACAATAACCACGCCCACCTCCCATATAACGCTATTTTTGAAATATGCAAAAACTACGATATTTCCGCAAATACTGGATTCAAATTGTTGAAAGTTGGTATACGAAGTAGAAATTTGGCATAAAATAAGACAGTTATGAAATTTTTGGAAAATGGGCGTGGCCCCGCCCACTTATGATATCTCTGTAGTCCCTTTACCAATCCCCACCAAACTCGCTGAGAACATTATTTAGGGATTGACTATGATACCTGTTGAAAATTTTTGAAATCCGACAAGAACCACGCCCACCTCCCATATAACGGTAATTTACAGAAATACGAAAACTGCGATAAATAAGTAAGTAAGTAAGTAAGCTAATTTACTCAAAATCTATATATGCAATAACCTCTTAGCAGAAAATTATAATTGGTGACATTTTTGGAAAATGGGCGTGGCACCGCCCACTTATGCCTACATGTGTGTATCTCGGCAACCGGTTTACCAATTTCTACCAAACTCGGCACATTTATCAACCTTGGCGTGAATAAACAATATGCTGAAAATTTTTGAAATCGGACTAAAATTACTGCCACTTACCATACGGTACGGTACATTTCAGAAATACGAAAACTCCGATTTTTTAATAAGCTAAGACGCCAACTTACAACAATCACTTAACAAGACACAAGATGATTGATTACTTACTACGTAAGTGTATATTGATAACCGCCTTACCGATTTCCACCAAACTTGGTCCAATTATTTCAATAAATCATAGTATATTATCGACATGTTTGGAAAAATACTCTTGCTTATCATTCAGTTTACTGAAAGGTGAAAAAACAATATTTAATATGTGCGCCGGGTATATAATGTTCGGTTTCGCCCGAACTTATACTTCTTAACTTGTTACTATTGAGACTAGTGTATAACGTATATCGCAAAGACAGATGTCCCCGCACAACTGGTCTCTCTAAAGGCGGCGGTGTACTTGTTGCCGTTCGTTCGAGTCTACCCAGTAGGCAAATAACCCTGTCCTCTGAAATGAGTTCAGAACAGAGCCGTTTCGATATTGATCAAATTATTGTTAAAATTTTTATAGATAAATTGCATCAATTATTCAATGCAGTAAGTTACATACCGCCATTAAGTCCAATTGAATTGTATAAAATACATACAAGTAATTGTTGCTCGATATTTAATAGTCTAAATCAGGGATTCCCAAAGTGGTCCCCCCAGGGGTCCACCGGAGACCCGACGGGGGTCTACGTTGGCGTAAAAAAAATATGGGGGTCCATGAGTTGTAAGTGGGGGTCCACGAAAATTTATCTGGTTTCGATAGTAAAGAACCAAAATGGTTGCTTGATACCCTCTTTATTTAACTTGAATTTTTTTGAGTGGTGTATAGTGCTCTTGACGCACTGCTGCACTTACCGTCACTTTATGTTTTCATACGTGGGAAAGCCTTAAAGTCCACCTGCAGACTAAAAAGAACCGGATGTTGGTACAACACTGAGTGCGGCGCGACGGAAATTGCTGGCGGCAGAGATTTAAGCACTTTTGTATTTTCAATGCTACAGGATAGTACGCCACCATTACCTTTGTTGAAGAGATTCTATAATGTGGAGTTCCCTGAGACTGAATGCTGGTTTCATTCCATCAGTGAGACCGGACTCACACATTGTCGAATCCTCACTGATGGCTCCAAAACTGACTCTGGGTCTCGATCTGCGGTCTTTTACGAAGTTAATGTGGATAAGTTGCACTTTTTAGTTGGGGAATATGCTTCGGTCTTCCAGGCTAAGATAATTGCAATCGTCAAAGCAATGGGCTACGGGATGGAACATAGGTGGAAGGGAAGGACAACCAAGCTGCACTTAAGGCATTGGCCAGCCTTCTAACTACTCCCCAACTAGATCTGCAATGCAAGTCTTGACTAAATTATGGTGGTAAACATAACGAGCTTGCTTTAATCTGGGTGCCAGGTCACTCAGGAGTACCTGGTAATGAGAAATCTGACCATTTGGCCAGAATTGGCTCAGACCAGGCATTCCTCGGTCCGCAACCAGATTTAGCGCACCCACTTTCGGCCATCGAAGCACCCATCAGAAACTGGGTGAATACTTCGCTCAGCAACGACTGGGAGACATCGAGGGGATGCATGTTCGGCATGTTTGCTTCAATTTCAGAAGGTCTATCTAGTTTTTTGCTCTCACTGAGCAGACGACACTGCACATAACTTGTTGGACTTTTGACTGATCATTTCACGTAGCACAAACACCTGACTGTGATAGGCGTAAATGACAAGTCCATTTGCCCATCCTGCTTTGAAGAGGGTGAGACCATGGAACACTTTTTGTACTTCTTGCTTGCTTGGTTGTTTGTCATCGATTTCTCCAGACTCGTTCTTTTCTCTATTGTCAGTTTCTGAATTAAAAGTTTGGCGTAAAAAGCTTAGCCGTTTTGTTTTTTTACAACGCTTTTATCAACTTGCAATGTTGTGTGTCCAGAAACTTTCAATGTTGTGGATCCAGAAACTTTCAATGTTGTGTGTCCGACACCATAAAACCTTTGCTTTGAAAAGCTCCTATAAAAAAGCATAGTGCAT
>NW_016157220.1:296273-297243 GCF_001687245.7 Rhagoletis zephyria | reverse complement strand
AGTGCAGCTGATTTGCCGCTATTTAAACTCGACAGCGTGGTTGTTGTTGTCAATTCTATACATCCATTTGCTTATTTGCTTTTTTGTATAGTTTCAGGCAGGCTCTTCCTAAACTATGTATTTGTCAAAAAATAATAGAAAAAAAAATATTTTGTTTTTAATATTTTTATTGAGCTTTGTACCACGATTGTTTATTAGGAAAAATTGAAAAAGCAACAAAGTCTAAGCGGTAGAAGTTATAGCACTATTTCGGAGATCACCACATCTCCTCATCAGACTTCTTTTTTCTAGACTTCAGCAGGGATCGAACCTGCGAATTCGATGTTCAAAGTCAGAAGCGTTAACCACTGAGCTATGTACATCCCGTAAACTCTTGTTGCTAATTCATTTTCCTTATTCAACCAACTACTATCAAGTGCAGCTGATTTGCCGCTATTTAAACTCGACAGCGTGGTTGTTGTTGTCAATTCTATACATCCATTTGCTTATTTGCTTTTTTGTATAGTTTCAGGCAGGCTCTTCCTAAACTATGTATTTGTCAATGTTATTGTGGCTTGTTAACATTTTATTTTTAATATTTTTATTGAGCTTTGTACCACGATTGTTTATTAGGAAAAATTGAAAAAGCAACAAAGTCTAAGCGGTAGAAGTTATAGCACTATTTCGGAGATCACCACATCTCCTCATCAGACTTTTTTTTTCTAGACTTCAGCAGGAGCATCGAATGCGTATTCGATGTTCAAAGTCAGAAGCGTTAACCACTGAGCTATGTACATCCCGTAAACTCTTGTTGCTAATTCATTTTCCTTATTCAACCAACTACTATCAAGTGCAGCTGATTTGCCGCTATTTAAACTCGACAGCGTGGTTGTTGTTGTCAATTCTATACATCCATTTGCTTATTTGCTTTTTTGTATAGTTTCAGGCAGGCTCTTCCTAAACTATGTATTTGTCAATGTTATTGTGGCTT
>NW_016157220.1:290997-296203 GCF_001687245.7 Rhagoletis zephyria | reverse complement strand
AGCTTTGTACAATACATAGTTTAGGAAGACAAATACATAGTTTAGGAAGAGCCTGCCTGAAACTATACAAAAAAGCAAATAAGCAAATGGATGTATAGAATTGACAACAACAACCACGCTGTCGAGTTTAAATAGCGGCAAATCAGCTGCACTTGATAGTAGTTGGTTGAATAAGGAAAATGAATTAGCAACAAGAGTTTACGGGATGTACATAGCTCAGTGGTTAACGCTTCTGACTTTGAACATCGAATTCGCAGGTTCGATCCCTGCTGAAGTCTAGAAAAAAGAAGTCTGATGAGGAGATGTGGTGATCTCCGAAATAGTGCTATAACTTCTACCGCTTAGACTTTGTTGCTTTTTCAATTTTTCCTAATAAACAATCGTGGTACAAAGCTCAATAAAAATATTAAAAATAAAATGTTAACAAGCCACAATAACATTGACAAATACATAGTTTAGGAAGAGCCTGCCTGAAACTATACAAAAAAGCAAATAAGCAAATGGATGTATAGAATTGACAACAACAACCACGCTGTCGAGTTTAAATAGCGGCAAATCAGCTGCACTTGATAGTAGTTGGTTGAATAAGGAAAATGAATTAGCAACAAGAGTTTACGGGATGTACATAGCTCAGTGGTTAACGCTTCTGACTTTGAACATCGAATTCGCAGGTTCGATTCCTGCTGAAGTCTAGAAAAAAGAAGTCTGATGAGGAGATGTGGTGATCTCCGAAATAGTGCTATAACTTCTACCGCTTAGACTTTGTTGCTTTTTCAATTTTTCCTAATAAACAATCGTGGTACAAAGCTCAATAAAAATAAAATTTTTTTTTTTCTATTATTTTGTATTTATATTTATTAAAATAATGTGATGACACACTTGCAGGTTTTAAAAAAAGAGCTCGTAAATCCATCAAAATACTCTCTCGCTCTGAGGAGTTATATTTTTTACGAGCACTTATAGTCCTAGCGTTATTTACATTATCTTCACCATAAACTCATCAAATATTAGGGTCACTCATGAACAGGGAACGGATTTTATGGAAATTGCCTTTTTTTCTGCTAAATAGATAGAGTTTATTCTATTAAGAATGTCCACGATTTAGCTTTCCCTGACTCCATATATACACATTTGATGTTGCCTTTTTTAAGATATTTGCCTTTTTTGCCTTTTCCACCTTTAATTGTAAAGGAAAAGAAAAAGGCCCCCATTCCTGATAATATGAATGTTTTAAACGTTCCATATTTAAATTGGGCGCCACTTGTATTAACTCACGTTGAGCACTCGCTTAGTATATTCAAGACTTTTCTTCGCAAAAATCGAACGAAACTGCTTCCAGAAAACTTCAAACGGAATCTTGTCGTTCAATGTTGCTACTACTACAGAAATTAAAGTTTTGTGAGTTAAAAACTCGAAAGGAGAAATAGTTATTGATTGAAAGTACAAATTTTTCATATATCTAATGCAACTAGTTGATAGTTTTACTATTTTTACTTGTAAAAATAAAAATTTCTAAAATAAAGGTATTTTTTGATTATTTTTCGGTTTTTGCTTATTTATAGTTCCTTTGTTTGCGTTTTCTGCGATTCATAGTACCTTTTCCTGCTAGTTCGCTGTTTAATTTGGCTTTTCTAGTCTATTTCGCTATTTAATTTAGCCTTTTTAATATGTTTTATTATTATTATTAATAGGTTTTTAGGTCATAAAAATCAGTTCCCTGCTCATGACTTTGTACGTGGAGTATTTATAAAGCAGTTTATTCGTGTTGATGACATCATATTTATTTTTATCGCTCCGCGTTTAAAGTGAGGCGAAAAATAATTATCACTTACATTTTTAAAACACAAAACTTAAAAAAACAAAACGGCTAAGCTTTTTACGCCAAACTTTTAATTCAGAAACTGACAATAGAGAAAAGAACGAGTCTAGAGAAATCGATGACAAACAACCAAGCAAGCAAGAAGTACAAAAAGTGTTCCATTGTCTCACCCTCTTCAAAGCAGGATGGGCAAATGGACTTGTCATTTACGCCTATCACAGTCAGGTGTTTGTGCTACGTGAAATAACCAGTCAAAAGTCCAACAAGTTATGTGCAGTGTCGTCTGCTCAGTGAGAGCAAAAAACTAGATAGGCCTTCTGAAATTGAAGCAAACATGCCGAACATGCATCCCCTCGATGTCTCCCAGTCGTTGCTGAGCGAAGTATTCACCCAGTTTCTGATGGGTGCTTCGATGGCCGAAAGTGGGTGCGCTAAATCTGGTTGCGGACCGAGGAATGCCTGGTCTGAGCCAATTCTGGCCAAATGGTCAGATTTCTCATTACCAGGTACTCCTGAGTGACCTGGCACCCAGAGTAAAGCAAGCTCGTTATGTTTACCACCATAATTTAGTCAAGACTTGCATTGCAGATCTAGTTTGGGAGTAGTTAGAAGGCTGGCCAATGCCTTAAGTGCAGCTTGGTTGTCCTTCCCTTCCACCTATGTTCCATCCCGTAGCCCATGGCTTTGACGATTGCAGTTATCTTAGCCTGGAAGACCGAAGCATATTCCCCAACTGAAAAGTGCAACTTATCCCCATTAACTTCGTAAAAGACCGCAGATCGAGACCCAGAGTCAGTTTTGGAGCAGTCAGTGAGGATTCGACAATGTGTGAGTCCGGTCTCACTGATGGAATGAAANTTAAAGCAAGCTCGTTATGTTTACCACCATAATTTAGTCAAGACTTGCATTGCAGATCTAGTTGGGGAGTAGTTAGAAGGCTGGCCAATGCCTTAAGTGCAGCTTGGTTGTCCTTCCCTTCCACCTATGTTCCATCCCGTAGCCCATTGCTTTGACGATTGCAATTATCTTAGCCTGGAAGACCGAAGCATATTCCCCAACTAAAAAGTGCAACTTATCCACATTAACTTCGTAAAAGACCGCAGATCGAGACCCAGAGTCAGTTTTGGAGCCATCAGTGAGGATTCGACAATGTGTGAGTCCGGTCTCACTGATGGAATGAAACCAGCATTCAGTCTCAGGGAACTCCACATTATAGAATCTCTTCAACAAAGGTAATGGTGGCGTACTATCCTGTAGCATTGAAAATACAAAAGTGCTTAAATCTCTGCCGCCAGCAATTTCCGTCGCGCCGCACTCAGTGTTGTACCAACATCCGGTTCTTTTTAGTCTGCAGGTGGACTTTAAGGCTTTCCCACGTATGAAAACATAAAGTGACGGTAAGTGCAGCAGTGCGTCAAGAGCACTATACACCACTCAAAAAAATTCAAGTTAAATAAAGAGGGTATCAAGCAACCATTTTGGTTCTTTACTATCGAAACCAGATAAATTTTCGTGGACCCCCACTTACAACTCATGGACCCCCATATTTTTTTTACGCCAACGTAGACNAGTCAAGAGCACTATACAGCACTCAAAAAAATTCAAATTAAATAAAGAGGGTATCAAGCAACCATTTTGGTTCTTTACTATCGAAACCAGATAAATTTTCGTGGACCTCCACTTACAACTCATGGACCCCCATATTTTTTTACGCCAACGTAGACCCCCGTCGGGTCTCCGGTGGACCCCTGGGGGGACCACTTTGGGAATCACTGATTTAGACTATTCAATATCGAGCAACAATTATTTGTATGTATTTTATACAATTCAATTGGACTTAATGACGGTATGTAACTTACTGCAATGAATAATTCATGCAATTTATCTATAAAAATTTTAACAATAATTTGATCAATATCGAAACGGCTCTGGTCCGAACTCATTTCAGAGGACAGGGTTATTTGCCTACTGGGTAGACTCGAACGAACGGCAACAAGTGCACCGCCGCTTTTAGAGAGACCAGTTGTGCGGGACATCTGTCTTTGCGATATACGTTATACACTTGGCAATCGAACATTTCTGCAGTATGATGGCATTCAGAAAGCCAAGTTTCTGTTAAGACTATGATATCATAGAGAGCCGACGATGAAAAAAAACAACAATGACAGCATTTTTGTTCTTATACTACCAGCATTTTGATAATAGAGAAGGAATTCTGCAGCATCCGATGAATTACTAACAGCGTTGGCGTTCGCTAGGCCTGCTGCTGGAAAATTTAAGAACGGTCGTACTATTATGTTCTCTTGCCAAAGCGATGGGTCGAAAAGTTTATCGTAATATTTGTTTGTTACACCAAGTTTGAACGATACCCTCTTCAGTCCTTCAAGTTTCGGCATCTTTCTTTACTAAGGCATAGCATCTCAGATCGCTCTTACCAATAGCAGCCTGATCTGGTACGTAGCTCATAATGTTTTCAGCGGTCACAGTGGTATTGAAATATGACAAATGTACCCACTTTAAATTGACAATTAACATCCAATACACGACTTTCATTGCGTCCAAAAACAGTGTTATTCGCATTCCGTTTTGCTCTTCTATTCCTAGCGCCAACAGGTATGAAATTGTCATCGTTGTCCGACTGCGCTGGCTGGTTGTTAGGAGATACAGACAACGAAGGCGGAGGGGGCCACGGAGCAGAAGAAATTTGCTTTTTCGCTTTATTGTAGACATTGGGATTCCACAAATCAGCAAGGGAGAGGTTGTTGGAGTTGGTATCATTACGTGAGTTAGATGCAGCGAGAGTATCAACGGTACGAATGGCAGTAGCAGAAGCAGCAGCAGCAGAAGCATACGAAGTAGGTGGAGCAGGAGGTAAAAGTGGCGGCGTTGAGTGTATATCATGTGCCTGCCCGTTTCCAGAGGCTGTAGTAATAACTTCGTGCATTTTATTGAAATCGTTGCGGATATCTTTTATGTCACTAGCAATAGAGGGGATTGTGGCAGCGATATCAAAATCACAAAGCTTGCGGCGAACAGCTTGCACTTCTATCTGCAGATCATTGAAATTTGAAAGATATGAGTAATTCCAAAAATGATTTAAAAATTTCAGTGCAATATACTTAAAAAACCAGTGTGGGTAACAAATGAAAGAGAAGATTCTGTAGAGCTAAAACACATTTTTTGGTGCGTAAGGGACGGGTAGGTATTGAAAATACCCTTTTATAATTATACCCGAGCGCACTTGTGCACAAGGGTATTATAAATTTGTTCACATAACGGTTGTTTGTAACAGGCAAAACGAATCGAGATAGATATAGACAAATGTATACATAAATGATCAGAATGAAAAGAGAAATCGATTAAGCGGTGACTGTCTGTCCGTCCGTC
>NW_016157220.1:290709-290877 GCF_001687245.7 Rhagoletis zephyria | reverse complement strand
CCGTTCTAGCAATTTGTACCAAGCTCGGTATAGTTATTGTGCTTGCCACATAAAAGCAAACCGTTGAAAATTGTTGAAATCGGACTAAAATTGAGGCAGATTTTCATATAACAGTGAATTTCAGAAATGCTTGAAATTTCAATATTTCGAAATTTAAGGACGCTAATT
>NW_016157220.1:284228-289025 GCF_001687245.7 Rhagoletis zephyria | reverse complement strand
TGGTTATTGTGCTTGCCACATAAAAGCAAACCGTTGAAAATTGTTGAAATCGGACTAAAATTGAGGCAGATTTTCATATAACAGTGAATTTCAGAAATGCTTGAAATTTCAATATTTCGAAATTTAAGGACGCTAATTTACTTAAAATGTATACACCCCGGCTTATGATGTAGCGGTAGCTTTCGGAAAGGAGGAAAACATATATTTAATACTTGCGCCGGGTATTTAATGTTCGGCTCCGCCCGAACTTAGAATTTCTTACTTGTTTTATCATCGAATATCCTTGAAATTTTTCAATCTTATTTTTGAAAAAAATTATGTGTTAAGGGCTAACTTCATTAGCTTAAAACAGTAAAATAGATTAAATGGGCATTTTCAATTCCTATTCGTCCTTGTGAACCCAAAAAAATTATTTCATTTGGGGCCCATACTTTTGGTTTACATTTTTTAAATAAATTTTGGAATTAACCATATCTTTGAAATTATAACGAGCCCTAATTGCCAAAATAACGTGAAATTTTTTTCAAAAATTTCGTTTTGATGCAGAAATGTATCTAGATGCTCTAGGAGTATTTCTGCATCAAAAAGAAAATTTTGAAAAAATGTCGCTTACGTTATTTTGGCGGTTAGGGCTCGATAAAGTATTTTAAAAAAAATCATGACGTCAGAGAAATACCCATTTATATGCAGTTAATTATGTGTAATATGAGGTAGACTTTTATAAAAAATTTAAATTTTGGATAAACAAAAGATTATAGACAAAACTGGTCGAATTAATGCGCTTTTTTATTTCTGCCACCAGTATTATGAACTTCTTTCAACCAGAAAATAAATTTTTGCATTTAATATTTTTTTTGCATCGAGCTTTTTTCGACATACCTTAAATTACTTTATCAGATATGTACACACAAAAGTATTATTAAATGCATATAAGTTTAATTACTGTCTTTCGTGTTGTTACTTATGAATTAATTTTCACTTTAAATTAAAAGTACGTTTCAAACCCATTTACTTATTATTTATTATATGGTAGGGGAGCTTCTCAAACCGTATTGATGCAATTTTTTCATGTTAAGTCGTTGAAAAATAATAAATATCTAAATCCCGGGACTGATCCCGAGATTGAACCAACGACATCCCGAAAATCCCGGGATCGTAAAAATAGAAAAAATTAACATCTCTATTAGGTACAACAACTTTTTATGTGATAATCGAAAAAAATTTCGTTGGATAACATACACTGAGCATGTGTGAATTGGTAACAAAGTTCGCTGCAAGTAAATTGTTGACAAGTATGAGGTGAATAAAGTTTCATTAGCTCATGAGGACAGTGAAATTTTTGACAAATGCGTATAAAATTTTGACAATCGCAAAGAGTGTTGATGTGTATAATTTTTCTGGCCCAAATTTAAGCAAAAACAATAAAATATTAGGAAATGGAGGTTCTGGTGGCAAAATTAAGAAGTATAACAGTACGTTAAATATTTATGGTAAATAAATTTCTTTAATGTTTCAAATTGATTAAAAGCTTAAATTGATGAATTGCAATCAATGACGGTAGATGTTTTCTTAAAATATTCATTTCACTTCATTTTATAATATTTTATTCTGCGGTTGTCAGAAATTTACTGTTGTCAAGAAAGATTTCATTTCACATAGCAGATTGGCAAAACTGTCTCAATAGTAACAAGTTAAGAAGTATAAGTTCGGGCGAAACCGAACATTATATACCGGGCGCACATATTAAATATTGTTTTTTCACCTTTCAGTAAACTGAATGATAAGCAAGAGTATTTTTCCAAACATGTCGATAATATACTATGATTTATTGAAATAATTGGACCAAGTTTGGTGGAAATCGGTAAGGCGGTTATCAATATACCCTTACGTAGTAAGTAATCAATCATCTTGTGTCTTGTTAAGTGATTGTTGTAAGTTGGCGTCTTAATAATAATAATAACACTGGTCTACAAGGGTTTTGCGAATAAGACAGGACCTGGTGTTTCCGAACGGATTTTTCGTGCTGAACACGAATCTGGGGTCCAAAACTTCCCATCACGTCACGTTTTCGAGAAAAAAGGGGTTGAAACCCCTAAAAACAGCGTTTTTGGCCATTTTTGAAAAATTGTAGAGCTGAACCCTGACGTGCTACAAACTTTGTATATGTCAGAAATTAAAGGCTAAATCGTGCCCTTTCGAATGAGCCCTATGCCGAATTAATCGCATGCACCCTTAGATCAGGGGGTGTATTTGTGTCTAGGAGTCNCGGCGATTGTATTTTTATGAGAAGCTGTTTTTCATGGCAGAAATACACTCGGAGGTTTGCCATTGCCTGCCGAGGGACGACCGCTGTTAAGAAAAAAAACCGTTTTCTATATTTTTTTGATGTTGCTTTGACTAGGGCTTGAACCCAGGCATTGTGGAGTGGAAGCGCGCACTGCTTACCACTACACGACAGTGGCGTCTTAGCTTATTAAAAATCGGAGTTTTCGTATTTCTGAAATGTACCGAACCATATGGTAAGTGGCAGTAATTTTAGTCCGATTTCAAAAATTTTCAGCATATTGTTTATTCACGCCAAGGTTGATAAATGTGCCGAGTTTGATAGAAATTGGTAAACCGGTTGCCGAGATACACACATGTATGCATAAGTGGGCGGTACCACGCCCATTTTCCAAAAATTTCACCAATTATAATTTTCTGCTAAGAGGTTATTGCATATATAGGGAGGTGGGCGTGGTTCTTGTCGGATTTCAAAAATTTTCAACAGGTATCTTAGTCAATCCCTAAATAATGTTCTCAGCGAGTTTGGTGGGGATAGTAAAGGGACTACAGAGATATCATAAGTGGGCGGGGCCAGGCCCATTTTCCACAAATTTCATAACTGTCTTATTTTATGCCAAATTTCTACTTCGCATACCAACTTTCAACAATTTGAATCCAGTATTTGCGGAAAATCGTAGTTTTTGCATATTTCAAAAATAGCGTTATATGGGAGGTGGGCGTGGTTATTGTCCGATTCTGCCCATTTTCAATCCCAACCTACCCTGGATAAAAAGAAACCTACTTACCAAATTTTCACGGACAGACAGACGGACACACAGACGGACGGACAGTCACCGCTTAATCGATTTCTCTTTTCATTCTGATCATTTATGTATATATATGTCTATATCTATCTCGACTCGATTTGGCTGTTACAAACAACCGTTATGTGAACAAAATTATAATACCCTTGTGCACAAGGGCGCTCGGGTATAAAAATATTGTACACCAGATTTCCCCGCAGAACTTTGTTACCGATTCACACACGTCCATTGTATACTTTTTTGGAGCACATATCAAGCATATTTTCAATATTTTGGTGCCATAGACGGAGAGCACATGACCAAAAAAACTCATCACACTTCCGATCGATTGAAAGTTTTTGAGCTTAGCATGTTAATATACACATATCGATATCCGGAGGCCTGCCTACTGAACAGCGGTCTTGACCATGCGCTTGTAGCTATTAAAGATGCCAATTAAAACTGATTACTCAATATTCTTCAGATGGCTTGAAAAATTTACAGAATTTAATTACCATATATAGAAAATGAATTCAAGGGTGCCTGCTAATTCTAATGGCCTTAAAGTACTGCCAGCCCATCCTAAAAGTGCATTATTGCAAGTATAAGTCAACATACTTCAGTGGGATTGTTCTTTTAACAGCACATAATTAATATTATGAATAGATGAAATATCTACAGCCATATCATATGAAAAATGTCATAAACTTAATTTCGGTGAGTCCGCACGCCCGAGAGAAAACATATATCGTATCGTGTGACACATGGGTGAAAAGATAATTCTGAGTACGCTATATCTTTCACAGATCCTTTAGCACTAGAATGCCTCAATAAATCATTCATTTATTTATTTATAGTCTAATACAGGTACAGACCAAAGCATAATAGAAAAAAATAATATGTATATTATTACACTATACAGCACTCGGCTGGGTATTGGATCAAACCAAATTTTTTTAAGAGATTGAGTCTGATCTATTATTATTATTGGCCAAATAATAGACATAAGAACGATTATGAGAAATGTAAACATAACAAAACTGTCAAAGCTAAACTTCAAAATGGGGGGATTGCCAGATGAATGTACGTAACCAATAGTTATTCAAGACACGAACCATTATATCAGTATAGACACAAACTGACATGGCCACTATGAAAACGCCCACACTGACATACGATAAAAGAATCGGTGGTCACATACCACGAGGCTAGAAAAATATATTTCTTTTTGGAATTGAACACGGAGCGAACCACACTCATCAGCCCTCGCAAGAACGGAAGTACAACCAAGTAATTAAAGTGGATTAAAAGCTTGTATTAAAAGCTGGCGACATTCGGGGAGTCGATACTCACCCCTCAGTGGAAATTAATAGACGCAAAAGGTGCCGTCACATTCCTTCCTTACATACATTTGCTTATTTGCTTTTTTGTATAGTTTCAGGCAGGCTCTTCCTAAACTGTGCATTTGTCAATGTTATTGTGGCTTGTTAACATTTTATTTTTAATATTTTTATTGAGCTTTGTACAAAGCTCAATAAAAATATTAAAAATAAAAATTATTTGCTTTTTTGTATAGTTTCAGGCAGGCTCTTCCTAAACTATGTATTTGTCAATGTTATTGTGGCTTGTTAACATTTTATTTTTAATATTTTTATTGAGCTTTGTACAAAATTATTAAAAATAAAATGTTAACAAGCCACAATAACATTGACAAATACATAGTTTAGGA
>NW_016157220.1:272483-284203 GCF_001687245.7 Rhagoletis zephyria | reverse complement strand
ACAACAACAATCACATTGTCGAGTTTAAAAAGCGGCAAATCAGCTGCACTTGATAGTAGTTGGTTGAATAAGGAAAATGAATTAGCAACAAGAGTTTACGGGATGTACATAGCTCAGTGGTTAACGCTTCTGACTTTGAACATCGAATACGCAGGTTCGATCCCTGCTGAAGTCTAGAAAAAAGAAGTCTGATGAGGGGATGTGGAGATCTCCGAAATAGTGCTATAACTTCTACCGCTTAGACTTTGTTGCTTTTTCAATTTTTCCTAATAAACAATCGTGGTACAAAGCGCAATAAAAATATTAAAAATAAAATGTCAACAAGCCACAATAACATTGACAAAAAATAATTTAGTTTTATTTTTGCCACTCCAAGTTTAGTTTTTGAGTTCACCCGCGATGCAAATTTACGTTGTTAGATCCAATCTTCACATTTAATTTTTTTACGAGCTTTCGGAATATTTAGAAATGCATCATCAGGGGGTCCAGCGAAACCAGTAAATTTTTGAAAGGGATCTACGAGAAAAAAGTGTGGGAGCCTCTGGTCTAAATGATAATAAAACATTATATTATTAGGTGACTTCAATTTGCCAAATGTTAAATGGTGGTTTGATGATGACGTTAAGCAATTTTTGCCATATGATTACGGTTGCCATACGTACTGATTTTATCAGTACAGTACTGATTTTTCAACTCTTGTACTGATTTTATTAATTTCTTCAATCAGTACGCTAATGTCCTGATTTTTCAAAATTTGTGCTTATTTGTACTGAATTTTCCATTCAAACTGAATAACTCAGTGAGAGGGCAGGACCAGGATGAATGTATTTACATAAAAATTTATTAAAGCAAAAATGTTTTGGGTAGGCGTCAAGGCCGATGATAACCATCAGTTACCACCTCCGCATGGTTGTAAGTCATGCAGAGTCCCTCCGGCTTGTAGCGCTGTGGCTTTGCCGCGTAAACTCTGTGCGTCAAGCGGAGTGTTGAGCACCGGTTATTTATTTAAGTGCAAAAATTGGGTAGGCGCTGAGGCCAATGCCAATACAGAGCCCCGTGAGACAACTCCGAGAGAGTAGTGATGCATCAAGCAAGTTAGTTGAGCATGATTTGGAGTGCCAGCAATTAACTACTTTAATAGGTTTTGTTCTGCGGCAGTTGAGAAGTGCATAAAAAATGCATACCCAATGAAGAACGAACGAATTATTTTTAAGCACAAGTGCGTGTATTTATTCGCTGCACTTGGTTTTGGGCGGGAGTGCAATATACAAGTGTGTGTGTGTGTTCGCTGTTCTTTGTTTATGCGGGAAATGCATAAGTCGCGTAAACACAAACAAAATACTTTAGTATTTTCTTAAGGTTTTTACATAACGTTGGAACTTCCTTAAAATAAGTAAAAACTAAGAAGAAAATAATTTAATTATAGTTGACATGTTTTAGACAATGTTTGATATGCCCAAGAAATTAATACAACAAAAATATCTATTGTTTTATGGGCATATCGCCGGGTCGTTACGTACCAGTTGCGATAATATGATGGAGCTTAAATTATTTAAAAAGAAGACTTACATTTTTGTCGAGTGTTGATAACTATCTCGAAAACAATTTTCAGATCAATAACAATAAATTTCAATATTCGAATGGCTTTTGCCTATAACTTACAACCCTTTTTCTCAATTTACTGTCTCTGTAAAAGAGTTTTGCATACAAGACATAGAGTTAGATACCCTTTTTAGCGAATTCTTAGTCTATCACAGTTTTTGAGTATTTGAAAAATTATTTAAGCCATGAGGAAATATAAATGAACTCCTTAAAAGTGGTACTTTTTTACAGTATGAGAGGATCTTAAGAATAAATTTTGCTTGCTGGCGCAGATATAAAAACCAGCTTCTAATTAAAATTTTTGAAAGTGAACTTCAAATTAAAAGTAATTTTAAATTGAAATGTATAGAATTCTTTGACTATTTAAACACTAAAAATGGGAATAATCCCATTATTGCTATTCAAAACTGTCATTAAAAATAATTTATTGGCTCCTGTGCACGATGATGTGTAAGCTCATGTTAAAATGAATAATATTTTTATATTTTTATGAACTACTAGTGAACCCGTATGACGTTTTTATTTAAATTATTTTTTTTTATAAAGAAAGGTATTTTTTCCTTTTAAATGTTTTTTCTCAGATTTATACGTACGAAGTATACAAATTGCATGCCAGAAGAAAGCGGGTGTGATCACGTCTACGACGATATTAATTTTTTAAAAATCAGTTCAAACTTGTTTGAAATATAAGGTTTTTATTTTTTCGAAGACCCGACCTTTGGCCCTTTATAGCACCTGTCACATAGAAAAAGTTATCTATCGTTTAAATAAGAGACAAATTTATAGTTAAGAAACTAAAAACACGCTTTAATTACAACAAGTACTAAAAAGTATAAAATAATAAATATAGCGACTCCGTTTAAGAAGAATAGGAAGTTCCCTAACTTGATTTAATTTAACTTTTTTAAATTAGCTAAAAATAGGGTTAAAATAATATTGACATAATTTTCAATGCGATATCTGTAAAAAATTGCAACAAACTTTACAGTAGGCTTTATTTTGACTATGGCTACGGGCCAATCACTTTTTTATGACGTTTTTATTTTTTTAACTATAATTTTATTTTTTATTTTTTACTTATTAGTTTTTTGAAATCTTGCAATTAATATTATACTGTCTGTATATTTCTCATTCTGCACCCTGCTTTTAGCTACACTTTTTATCTAACGTGCTAGATTTGACCTTAGCAAACAAAATTTTCAATGTATTTCAATTAAATAGGTAATGCACATATTCTGAATATAAACGAAATCGGAGCACAGATGCCGATTTTTTAATTATATAGACTTGCGCGCCACATAACTGCCAAAACTATTTGTGTAGTTATTTCTTTCCATGTAAGCAATATGCATTCGAAATGTGAACTTAATCGGATCATAAATACGGTTTTTCCAAATATCTCGACTCCTGCTCCACCTTTCATCAAAATTTGTTGCGGATTTATTTCTTTTCACGGAAGTAATATATGTTCTAAATATGAACCAAATCAGACTATAAATGCGGGTTGTACAAATATCTCAACTCCTGCGATACCTAGCGGATTAAGTCATCTTTTATATTGCATTGTCCTCGAGTACTGAGCTAAGTTTGAAGTTTCAAGTCTGTAGCTCATCGGGAAGTTTGTTAAATATTGACTGCAAAGTTCCAGGACATACAAAGATACATACATACATACATACAAATGAAGTTAAATAAAAGCTTGTAAAAACTACATTTAAAGGAAAAAATACATATTTTTTCTTATAAAAAACCAAATTTACTTATATTTAAATAAAACAAATAATTAATAATGTTTTAAGCGTTAATTCGGTCTTGCTTACCCACAGCCCTTTTAAAAATAAAGCAAAAGTATATGTATCAGATGTCTAAGGCATATAAAAATATAAAAACACCATGGTTTTTGATTTTTTACATAACAGGTTATAAATAAAAATTAAAGGTAATTTTCTGTTTTATTTAATTTAAGTATTTAATTGTATTTCTAATTAGTAATTTTTTAGTTTAAAATTTTTTTATAAGGAAGAATTGGTATTTTTTCCTTTTGAGTGTTTTTTTAAGTTTAATCGCCTTTACAACAGCACCAACTGTTTAAAAATCAGTTGGTAATTTTTTTGTTAAAAATATTTTTTTATTTTTTCCCTTAAATTTGATTTTTCTTAAATTTTTGTATACGATGTATACAAATATATATATCAGAAGAAAGGAGTTTAATTACCTTAACAACGATACCAATTTTTTAAAAATCGGTTAGTATTTTTTTGTTTAAAATATTTTTTTATAAAAAAAAGGGATTTTTTCCTTTAAATGTGTGTTTTTTTTTTAATTTTTATATACGAAGTATACAAATATGCATATCAGAAGAAAGGGGGTTTAAATGCCTTTACAACGATACTAAGAGAGGAGGTTAATCACCTTTACAACGATGTAAATTTAAAAATATGCTCAAAATTGTTTGAAATATAAGGAATTTAATTTTTCGAAGACCTGAACTTTGACACCTTATAGCACCTGTAATATAAGTTTTCACAAAAAATATTATATACCATTTAAATAAAAGCAAAAGGAGGACTACGTCTATATTTTTAGGTTTTTAGTTATTCACATGCAATAATTAAATATAATTTTTTACCAAAGGTCCTTTTCGAACTTCGAAGGCCCATATCTCGATTTCGGAGGCAAACTTCGAAAAACAGAGAAATCACTTTTCACCTATGATACAATCTCTTAAAAAAACTCGTTTTGCCCAATACCCAGAAAAAAAGTTGATTTTGCCATACAGTGTTACTTATACCATAAATTAATATGAAAAGAAAAGCTTAAGTTTATTATTTAAAACATTTTTGTGAGCGAGAGATCTAGGTCCAATAAGGTTGAGAGTTTGTTCAGTTCAGAAGGGGTACTTTTGATTGGTGCATTATTGCCATAAAGCGTTCTACTAAAACCAATAGTAAAAAGCTCGTAATTTCGCAAAACTCTTGCGGGGACGTTAACCCAAATTGTCCCAGATTAATTTTGTTTTTGATTTTTTTGGTTTCACCTATATACAGGGTAAAACTAGCGTTAAAGTAAAGGAAAAAATATGATTAAAACTTTGGAGTAGTATAGTTATTCCGATATCGGCCGTTGCCATATGTCAACATGGGGCGTATTCCAGATGGATTGTTAGAGGACAGCATTTGGTTAAAATATGAAATAATAGAAACATTGTGTATAAGTTTTAATACATTTATTGATAATATATGCATATTCTAAGTGCAAAGCGTCACCTGATCTGATGCATTGGTGCTACATAGAAATAGTCAGCCCAATAATGATGGCGCTTTGGTGTGCTGGAATGCCGCAAAATGTCCTTATGCCTCGGGACAATGGAGAAGGTTCAGCGCCTAGCGGCACTGTGCTTCGCGGGAGCGCTGAGGTCCACTTCGACGGCTGCTCTTTAAAACTCCTGCTGCGAAATTCGCACGTAGATTGACGGTCATAGGGAAATTAAATTTCAGAACCTTTGGGCACCGCTTAATTGGGACGGGAAGCGCAAGCAGCACAGACTTCATGGCACGTAGCTTTAAGTGGAAACGAACTTTTTACACAACGATTGAGGTGGAGGGATGGCGCAAGGCAATGAAACCTAACCATAGATCCCTAAAAATTTTCACGGATGGCTCTAAATTGGTTACGGGAGTGGGTGCCGGGATTTACTGCCGGGAATTGAACGTCAGGCAGACAATAAGGCTACCTGACCATTGCAGCATATTTCAAGCAGAGATTTTCGCAATGAGGATTACTGCAGAACTAGCCTTCACCGAAACCTCAGTTTATCCAGTAAACAAACTTAGCTATTTTTTCCACCAAATTTCGTCCCCATAAAAGACTAGTCTTGCAAGCAACGCTTTTTCGGCAATAAGGGTGTAGTGCAGCAATTTTATGTGGTGAAAATCATTTTAACACTGAAAAAATGGATAGAAAAATATTGCAGTACGCTTGAACCTCTCAGGTTTAACTGAAATATAAATTTATTAAGAATATTTATTTTACTAATACATACTATTTTCTTTTTATTTTACTGTGTCGAGGTGGTTGCACAAATATTAGTAATTTAGTATTTAAGTTAATTGTGAAACATATTAATTGTCAAAAATATTAATTAAATTATGGGAGCGATTTATTCACATAGAATTTGAAGTAGGATTGATGGTATACTTTAAATAAATTGTGAGTCTGTGAAAATATTTTTCTTCTTAACTTTTTCCCGAAAATTTACATACAGGCTCGAAATTATGCCAGTAACATTCAAATATCGTCGCTTGGATGGAAAATTTCCGTAAGCGTCATTTTGACCGTTTAGTTAAAGATGCAGTTATATATTTTAAAAGCAGATATATCGCTTTTTTGTTAACAGTTTTTTGGATATCTTCTTTAGTTTCCGAGTAATTGACTAAAATAATTTGGTACAAATTACGTTAATAATGCTGTCTTAGTAAACTAATCAAGATCTTTCAAATAGCGTCATCTGTTTTTAAATATCTGCTTTAGTTTCCGACATATTCAGCCTTATCATGAGTTTAATTTTCTCGAACCGAGCCACCTTTTCAATTTTCGTTTCCGTGTATTCACTATGGGTGGGAGAAAACATTTCTGGCGAATGTTTTTTTTTTGGGCGAAACTCGATTAGGCTGATTAGTGTAAAGTATCGTTAATTTATAAAAAAAAATATCACATTTGGCTTATACGACAAAATTTTATTACATTCATAAATGGTTGACAGTAAACTAAAAAATAATATAATTTAAGAATTTCGTGCCCTCGAGTTTCTGAGAAATTGCATTCCAAACTTCAATTGTGATTTCCCGAAACCTGCCGAAAGTAACATGCAACGATCATTTATCTAGGCGACGATATAACATTTAGCTAAAATATGCATCTAAATAAATTATAATTGCCATTATTTTGGCAGTTGAAGTATACGCCAGGCAAGTTACAGGTAAATACATACATATGTAAGTATACCTAAATAAGAACGTTGAGCTTGTATAATTATCAGGGACGTGAACCGGTTTTGAACCGCACCGGTTTTGAAGCGGAAAACCACTTTTTTTCTATTAATTAACTGAACCATTAACCGAACCGAAATTTTCCACAAATGTTTGATCCGAACCGAAAACCCAACCACTTTCTATAAAGGTTTAAAGGTTCGTTTCAACCAATTTTCTATACATAAATGTACCCACTTTTTCTTTTTTTTGAACATGGTAACACCTACCATGTTTGTTTACCATGTGACAATATCAAGTGTAAAGGCAACCTATCTCATTTGACTGACACTTGACCCTTAACCTTGCACGTTGTTGCACTTGACACTTGACACTTAAACTTGCGCGTTATTTTTTTGTTTTTCGAACCGTTGAACCGAACCGAAACCCCGGTTCAAAGACTAAACAAACCGCTTTGATGAACCAATCGAAAAGTGCAAAAACCGTTCGAACCACTGAACCGAACCGACCAACCATCCGGTTCACGTCCCTGATAATTATCTCTCTCTAATGCATTAATTCTATATACGTTAGGACCAACGCCCGACGCAGTTATGTCTTTATTTAATAACGGCTCTATGACAAAATATCCAAGATATATATTCTTAGATTTTTACTTGCTTCATTTCATACATTAATATTGACCTGATTTTTTTTTTTAATAAATACCAGGAATAAATATTTAATAAAAAACTATTTCACTTAAGTTTAACCAACTTTTAGTTGCTCGGAGCTAATTTTGGAATGCTTCGTGAAATATTTTCATAGACGGTAAATGCAATCCTGGGTGCATCGTTAATGAGCTGAAAAAGCAAAACAAATTAAATTTGTGGAATGGATCCTTTTGAAATGGCCTTTACAAACGGCAATGGAATTTCGACATTATTCAAGGAATCGTGAATATAAGCTGCCTTCCATTTGGCATATTTGCGGGTTAATGGTTGCCTTGTTCAATTCGATGAACAAACCGTTGTTAATGTGGCGAAGATGGAACCACAGTAAACCGTTACGCACTTTTGGTGCAACTTTGTTTATACCGCAGATAAAGATCACAAAAGCCATTCTGCGGGCACGTAGAATGGGCCGCGTTTCTTTACCAGACGGCGCAACTTCATCTCACGACGTCCATCAGGAGATATTTTGCTTGATATTTCCCAACATGCTCCAAGTTTTCACGCTTACGGAGTGCAATCATAGCAGAGCGCTTTAGTTTACGCTTGATCAGGGTAGCACGTTTGCCGACCTGCTTCTTGCTTAACATCATCTTCGACTCGGGGACAGCAGGCAGCTTCCTAGAAGGTAGTTTTCCTTTTGCTTCGAGCTTCTTACCGGCCGTGGTAACAGTCATCTTATCTTGTCACTTAGCACGTTGAAAAGGCGAAAAAAAGTTCGCCAAATATTTGGAGCACATCTTAAATAACGCCACTCGATTTATAAAATTTCTATTAAACACAATTTAATTTAATTCATTACTTTTTTAATACATAGATTTGCTGCAACCATGCCCTTACTTTCCCAAATTCATCTTGCTTATAGGCATAATTTTCCTAATGTGCCTGAGATGCTACTTCATACTAATAACTTAATTTTCCAACTGCGCCTTCTTTGTTGCCTCAACATATCCTAAAAAGACATAAAATTTACATTAAACAATAGAAATCGCAAAAATTGGAAAATAAAATACTCCCTTCATTTTGTTTTGTTGTCAAATTTCTGAGAAATGTGAATTCACCACGATGCAATACAGAAAGAACAAGGACCAGGGATGGACTTTTAAGTATTCAGTGGCAATGCGCAGAGCGTTCCGAGTAGCAAAATTAATTTGTATCAAATATAACACAAACGGTGGTTCTAATAAATTTTTTAATATTATTAATCAGAGTGCTTACATTATATGGTATTTCTTTCAAAAATTAATGCACTATATGAATTTATTTTTTAATATTTCTTAAGTTTCTTTCATTAGTGCTGAAAAGCAACCCTGCGTGTAAGAAATTATGTGGTACTTAAAATTTCACCTCTGGAAACTTTATCCCCATAAAGGACTTCACCACAGTTTTTTTACTGGATATACTGAGCAGTGTTGCCGTTTTAACCCTTTGGTGGCTAGATTTAACTACCACATACTTTTTTTGGCCACATAAATTTAACATTGCCCCTAGCCCTTTTTTTAGCCCTTTGGAGAATTTATTCATACTTGGTATGAAAAAGTTGTATACACTTAATTTGATCTCATTTTTTTGTCATTTATGTGAGAGATGAATTTTTAAACTAAGAAGGACATATATACATATGCATATGTCTTATATGTTTCTTACGTTTTTATACATACATACTCTAAAAGTATTAGGGCTGTTAACTTATCTATTAACGATTTAACTATAGTTTAAAACAGATAAGTTTAATTATTATGCTTAATTTGTTAAATGGACCATCAAGTCGACTGACCGTGTTTGTTCTTGTGGTGTGATTGAACCGCTGGTGCGACTTCAAAAACTATTTGAAAATTTTATGATTGTACCAGCATGCTGGTGTGAACTGAGTGATTTGATCCGAGACTTTCAGTTATCAAAACAAAAAGCTGCATTTCTGGCTTCGCGCTTGCATCAATGAAAATGTTTTGAAGATGGGGCAAAAATTACAATTTACAGGAATAGGAATGATGCGTTTTTGCCGTTTTTCACCAAAATGAACAAAATGTGTTTCTGCAATGATGTCGCAGGTTTATTCGGTGCAATGGAACAACCGTATGATAAAAATGAGTGGTGCCTCTTTATGCACGGCTCAAAATACAGTCTAACAGCTGCTCTTTTGCACAATGGTAAAAAAAAACCATCTATACCACTTGCGCATGCGCTTGACACCAAGGAAATTCACATGACGATGACTGATATCTGGAAGAATATCGAATACGATAAACACAACTGGCTCATCTGTGGCGATCTAAAGGTACTAATGGAATGTTTCCCCCAAAATATGTTCGTTTATAGTTGAAAACAATGTATAGTTCTTTCTTTCTTTTTCTTTACCATCAAATGCATTTTAGGTCATTGGTTTGCTTACTGGAATGCATTATCGTAAAAAAGTTTGGCTTCTGCATCACCAATATGAACCAGGGCAACACAGTGTCTCGGCCATACCACTGATCACTTAAAAACGAGTTTTACTCCCTCCAATGCATATCAAACTTGGTCTTATGAAGAATTTTGTCAAGGCGCTCGACCGAGGCGGATCAGGATTCCAGTATCTGATCAAGCTGTTTCCGAAAATATCTTATGCAAAAATCAAAGAATGAGTTTTTGTGGGACCAGATATCAGGAAATTAATCAATGACAAAGATTTTGCTAAATCTTTGACTCCCACAGAAGAGGCAGCATGGTCGTCGTTCGAAAGCGTCGTCAGAAACTTCCTTGGTAATAAGAAAAGTGACGACTACGAACAAACTATCGTAGATCTCTTGAAGAATTACCGTAGAATGGGCGCTAGAATGTCGTTAAAAATGCATTTCCTTCATTCGCATCTGAATTTCTTCCCTGACAGCTTGGGCGATACTAGCGACGAAGAAGGAGAACGCCTTCACCAAGATTTACAAATAATCCAAAAAAAAACTACAAAGGTTTTTGGGATGGGGGTATGCTCAGCGATTATTGTTGGTATCTGATACGTGAAACAAACCCTGTCAATTACAAACGACGCAGTTCAACTGCACTTCACTTTAAATTGTAGAAATTTTGTCTAATAAAACACTAATGAGTAGTGCAAAATTAATAATTTGCCTTTATCAGTTATCTAAAAATTTTGACCTGATAGTGAAAAAAAGGATGGCGGATTCGTAATCAGCGCTGAAAGTTACCTTAGAAACGCTTCTTCACTGCTCATGTCAAAAACTATGTAAACCTGTGATATTGATGTTGATAGATAACTCATACGCCATGGCATATGCACGATATAAGTACATATGTATGTTTTCTTTCGCGCGTGCGGGCTCACGGAAATTACGTTTTTGACGTTTTTCATATGAAGTGACCATCAGAATAGGCTGACCGAAGATATTTCATCTATTTATGATATTACTAATGTGCTGTCAATAGGACAGCCCGTCTGAAGTATGTTGACTTATACTTGCAAGAATGTATTTTAAATTTTCAGATTTTTTAAATATTAATAGCTTCTGAACAACATAACTTATTAAAAAACTAATGACGTCAAAATAAAGATAATTCATGTGCCTTTCATGCATGAATACAATTTATATGCCTTTTTATATTTTTAGTCCGGAAATACTAAAAAACAAAATAAAATAAAAATATATTTTTTAAATGGCGTTTATATAGTTTAGTTTTAAAACTGGTTGTAGTATATACGTTGCATAAAAGGCATTTAAATTATGTTGAAATAAGAATCAATAATTTTTTAAGCGGTTAACTAGTTTCCGAGATATGAAACACATAAGAAATAGATAAGTTGAACTTTAACCTCTTTTATTGGCGTTGGTTTTTATTTGCACCAAATAATTTTGGTATGATTGAAATTAGCGTAACAAATTAGCATAAAAAAATGTCAAATTAAACTCTGAGTTTCTTAAACACCCCAATGTGAACGCTTGACAGTAGTTCATAAATTCAAAACATTAAACTCGAGTTAATGGCTCAATGAGAACATAATATTAAGCGTTCACATTGGCGTGTTTAAGAAACTCAGAGTTTAATTTGACATTTTTTTTGTTTACTTTTTCTTATTCTCATTTAGTCTGTTCACGTACTACAGGAGTTAACACAAACACACATAAGCCTAGAATACCAGCCGTTTAGCTATAAAAAAAAACAAGAAATGAGGATCGATAGAACTTTTTACGCTAGTTTCAACCATACCAAAATTATTTGGTGCAAATAAAAACCAAAGCCAATAAAAGAGGTTAAAGTTCAACTTATCTATTTCTTATGTGTTTAATATCTCGGACACTTCTTCTTCTTAATTGGCGCTGTAACCGCCTAAGCGATTTTGGCCGAGTCCAAAACAGCACGCCAGTCATTTCTCTTCTGTGCTAACTGACGCCAATTGAAAATGCCAAGTGAAGCCAAGTCCTTCTCC
>NW_016157220.1:259762-272168 GCF_001687245.7 Rhagoletis zephyria | reverse complement strand
CGGGGATACCAAATTCAGACATCGCGGCATAAAGGCAACTTCTCTTCGTGCTGTCGAAAGCGGCTTTGAAATCGACAAATAGATGGTGTGTGTCGATCCTATTCTCGCGGGTCTTTTCCAAGATTTGGCGTATTGTGAATACCTGATCTATGGTGGATTTTCCAGGCCTAAAGCCACACTGATAAGGTCCAATCAGCTCGTTGACGGTGGGCTTCAGTCTTTCGCACAATACGCTCGATAAGACCTTGTAACCTATGCTTAGAAGGCTAATTCCGCGGTAGTTGGCGCGTATGGCGGGGTCGCCTTTTTTGTGGATTGGGCAGAGCAAACTTAAATTCCAGTCGTCACTCGGACACTAGTTAACCGATTAAAAAATTATTGATGCTAATTTCAACATAATTTAAATGCCTTTTATGCAACGTATATACTATAACCAGTTTTAAAGCTAATTTTATATAAACGCCATTTAAAAAAAAAATATTTCTATTTTATTTAGTTTTTTAGTATTTCCGGACGAAAAATATAAAAAGGCATATAAATTATATACACACATGAAAGGCAAACTAATTATCCTTATTTTGACGTCATTGGTTTTTTAATAGGTTATGTTGTTCAGAAGATATTAATATTTAAAAAAATCAGAAAATTTAATTTTAACCATTGATACCTTTTTTATATTTTACTTTCGCCATATAATTTTGATAGGCTTGAAATCAGCACAAAAAGTTCTGAAGAGCCACATTTTTGGTTTTTGCATCGCTAGATTGTTGATATTCTAGACTTAGGTTCACAGAACGACCTCGGACTAATTCTGATTAGACCTGCAGTACGGGAACAGAGTAACTGTCGCCAATTTGGTTGCAGGTTTTGATTATCAAAGACACAAACCAAATCGGGTAAAAAAAAGGTTACATTCGCATAGACTCCAAATAAAAGTGGTGTTTAAGGAGAGATTAACGAAATTTTTTGTATGGTAAACTCCGAGTTTAAGAGTAGAGTTAAGCGTTAAACTCCAAAATGGCCCATAAACTCGAGTTAATGGCTCAATGAGAACGCTTTATTAAAGTATTATATAAAACTGTGTGCTGAAATACGTAAACGGTTTAAGTTTGCTGATAACAACTCAAGACTGTTCAGGTATTTTGACCCACAAATTATTCAAAAAGGTGATATGCAAACTATTTTACCGCTTCCTAAACAATATCCTTTTTTTGAGGGTTTGGAATAGTCGTTGAACAGCAAGTGGAGAAATTTGATTGTTTTTGACAAAACGAAAGTTAAGGATGACTTGGTCAAAGGTTGGATTGCGATAAAGAATGAAAAAATTTCTTTGATGAATTTATGTTCATTGAATTATCCCGATACATTTATGTGCAATTTGGCAGTCCTTCCTCATAGCACTGCTGATGCTGAAAGATTGTTTTCAGAAATGAATATAATTAAATCTTCTAAGTGAAATCGTCTTGGTGTGTTATCTGTGGAAAATCAAATTTTCACTAAAGAAATGTGTGATTTTGAAAATACTTATGTACGTTCGAAAAACCTTATACAATTTTATTTAAAATTTAAATTTGTTGATGGAAAGTTCGTGCCCATAAATATGTAAATAATAACGCATATTCTAACGTTTTTCTTATACTTGTATATATTGTACGTGTTTGAGCTAAGTACTATAAAATAATGTATGTACAAATATTTAGAGACTTAACGTTTATAAAGATTGTTTATCGGTTTTTATGCTATGTTTTTTTAAATAATGCACTTCTGTACTTATGCAATAATGCTTCATTTTGTTTCAATAATTAGTATTTGTTATATTATTGGTTATTTTTCTGATGAATAATAATTTGATACGCAATAAAATGTGTTTAATGTTTACAAAAATTCTGCCACGCTTTTTTAGAGATCTACCACAGTTTTTATTATTAATCTTCCACTCATTTGGTTTCTGAAGTGACAACACGTATGTATTCTTGCAAAAAGTTACCAGTGAAATTTAATTCAGTATTGACATTAATTTTGTTGATTATGAAAGCGTCGATTGCAGAATGTTCATCAAATCGAAAAACATTTTAATTGGCCATCGGCGGTAGTTTCTAGGAACACTGATGTAGCGCATATCCAAAGTAACGAAATTATAAAGTCAGTACACCAATACTCTCGCGGACTACTATGGTAGGCCCGCGATTTTCTCGCCAATCCACAAAAAGTGCATACGCGTGGAGTCAAGCGCGGTAATCACTCGTCGACCAATGTAATGCGGTAGGCTTTCCTGGAACCGCACAACTCTTACAAAACTGTCAAGGTATCAACAAAAATGTTACCGTGGTCTACTATAGTAGGCCGCGCGTGTACTCTAGTGTTACTTTGGAGAATTTTTTTTTATCTTTTTAATTTATCTACTGGAAATTATTCCCCGAGCCAAAAATATTGCGCCCTAAAAGGTTTCTTTTTGATAATTGGAACATTGCGCCAGCGAAATTGTTACGCTTGCGGATATAGGGTTAACGGGATATCGGCAGTGATTAGTAATTATTGGATTCGGTAATTAATTAGCAAAAATTTTGTTAAAAATTGTCTTATCGTATTTTTCAAACCAAAAATAAAATTTCGTGACAATTTTATTTATTTTGAAGATTTTTTTTAATTTTGAATTTATGGACTGGAAAGTATACCCCGAGCCAAAAATTTAGCGCCCTAAAAGGCTTTTTTTGGATAACTAGAATATATATTATTTCAAATTCCGCTGGCGAAATCGTTACGCTAGCGGACATAGGGTTAACGGGATATCAGCATTGGTTAGAGAGAGAGCTGAGATTTTTTTAATGTAAATTTTATTAGAAATATTAAAATATAGTGATTAAAACTTTATAATAATTTACCTCATTAATTTTTATCTTTTTAACGGACTTCAAAAAAAGGAGGAAGTTATCAGTTCATCGGAATATTTTTTTATGTATGTTACCGCATAACTTTGGACCACATTAACCGATTTCGATAATTCTTTTTCTTGGGCCTCAGAGAAGATCCCATGCTACTGGTTTAGATCCGATCATTGGATCATAAAGAAATTAACGGTATATCTAAATTTTTATATAAGAATTGATGTCGGTTGTGTTTGTTGCTTAAAAATTACTTGTTATTGTAACAATTGAGTTGTACCTGAGCCCTACAGAGGAATTTTTGATGCATAAAATTTATTATGAACTCATTGAAGAGTTAAAATACAAATTTGTTAGTTACATTAATTGCATGCAAATTTTAAAATTCGACTTCGTCATTACACCAAAATCGTATTTTTCTTTCATTATATTTAACCGACTTAAAAAAAAGGAGGATGTCATCTATTCGTTGGAATATTTTTTTGTTATGTACATATGTTACCGTATTACCGATTTCGATAATTCTTTTTTAAAGGAAAGAGGTGGTCCCATCCTAATTTGGTCTAGATCCGATTATTGGATCATGAAGAAATTAACGGTAGTCTTAAAGTTTTACATGAGAATTGAAGTCGGTTTTGCTTTTTGCTAAAAAGTGACTTGTTTATTTAAAGAGTAAAGGATATAGAGAGAGACACGGAGACTCAATCTGGGAACTATTTTGGGATTTTAGAGATTTTCGGGATTCTCGGGACTTATAGATAAAATAATCGACATTTTTATCGATTTTGTAATCGACATTTTTAACTATTTTGTTAGCGATATTGTTAATCGATTTTATTATCATTATTTTTATCGATTTATTGATTTTGTTATTGATATTTATCGTTTTAGTTTACGATATTTATCGATTTTGCTATCGATAATTTATAGATTTTGTTATCGATTATTCATTGATTTTGTTACCGATATTTATTGATTTTAGTATCGTTATCAATAGATCTTGTTATCGATACTTATTGATTTTGTTATCGATATTTGTCGATTTTCTTGTCGATATTAATCGATTTTGTTATCGATATTTATAGATTTTGTTATGGATTCTTTATCGGTTTTGTTATCGATATTTTTTAAAGATTTTGTTATGGATATTTTTATCGATTTTGTTATGAATATTTTTGTCGAGTTTCTAATAGATTTGGCTACCAATATTATTATCGATTTTGCTATCGAAATTTTTATCGAATTTTTCATCGACTTTGTTATCGATATTTTTATCGGTTTTGTTATCGATATTTTATTAGTTGTTAGTGATAGATATGTAGGCTTTGTCAGCACCTAGCTCCTCAATGGCTTCCCGTCTGCGAAGGACGTTGATGCTTGAAATACTATATGAGGAAACTGCCTTAATTGCCGCCTGGAATAGGTTTAATTTTGCATTGATTGACGTTTCGGTGAAGGCTAGCTCTGCAGTTATCCTCATTGCGAAAACCTCTGTTTGAAATATGCTGCAATGGTCAGGTAGCCTTACTGTCCGCCTGACGTTCAGTTTCCGGCAGTAAATCGCGGCACCCACTCCTGTAACCATTTTAGAGCCGTCCGTAAAAATGCTTAGGGATCTATGGCTAGGTTTCATTCCCTTGCGCCACCCATCCTCCTCAACCGTTGTGCAAAAAGTTCATTTCCACTTAAAGCTAGGTGCCATGAAGTCTGTGCTGCTTGTGCTTCCCGCCCCAATTAACTGATGCCCAAAGGTCCTGAAATTGAATTTCCCTATGACCGTCAATCTGCGTACAGATTTCGCAGCACGGTTTTCCTCAAATCGGCTGATGGGCGGTAACTAAGGGTTTTTTAAAGAGAAGCCATCGAAGAGGACCTCAGCGCTCCGGCAATGCACAGTGCCGCTAGGCGCTGAACCTTCTACATTGGCCCGAGGCATAAGGACTTTTTTGCGGGATTCCAGCACATCAAAGCGCCATAGAGCCGTATTGGGCTGACTATTGCTGTGTAGCAACAATGCATCAGAGCAGGTGACAAACCCCAAGTGACTTCCAGCATTCTTTTACATGCACAAAGGGCGTTACTGCTGGTGAAGCATGTAAAACTATAGGACGAGTAGGCTGTGCAAAATGTGATGTGGGATTATGTCTGAAATGTTTTGCTACTTTTCATACTAAAAATTAACATCTTCATCCGCTTTGCACGTAGAATATGCATATATTATCAATATATCTATTAAAATTTATAAACAATGTTTCTATTATTTCATATTTTAACCAAATACTGTCCTCTAACAATCCATCTGGAATACGCCCCGTGTTGCCATATGGCAACGGCCGATATCGGAAGAACTATACTACTCCCAAAGTTTTAGTCATATTTTTTCTCTTACGTTAACGCTACTTTTACCCTGTATATGGATGAAACAAAAAAATCAAAAAAAATTAATCTGGGACAATTTGGGTTAAACAATATTCTTCGAGTGTCTTCTGCAAATCGATAAATTGTTTTAGTTGATGTTTTTTTTTCCTACATAACCTCTGTGAACGCTAAGCACACCTAAAACTAAATTCTAGTACAAACTAGGAGAAGATATTAAATGATAATAATTATTTCACGTTTTTTTAAGTAAATAACTGTTTATCAGACTAACAAAAGTAAGCAGAAAAGGACGTTCACAGTTGATAAAGTTATCGAAGAAAAACCTGCCGTTTATCAAAACTACCGAAATGGATGTTAAGACACCCAAAGTTTTAATTTATTGCATAAATTTTTTCAATTGGAAATTAATTATGAATTCATGCATACGCCCATGGAAATATGTGTTGATTCAAATCGGTTTTCGTTAGTGTGGTTGTTTCCATACATAACTCGTTGCGTGTCGAGACAAAAACGTGAATAACTTTCGTCTCATTGCAAGCAGTGTTGATATTTGAGATTTTTTAATTGTACTAAATTAACGACAAAAACCCCAACTTTTTGAGCTTAATTGTACTTTTCACCATTTCCGTCAAAACATTACCTCCCGTTTTCCTTCAACCAAACATAAACCATATTTTTGTCTCCTACAGTAAGTTTACAATCTTTCAGTTCATTGTACAGATTCAGTTGGTGTAGACTTAATTTAACGTAACTTGTCATTGAGATCGCCCCAACTAGCCCATAAATTCATAGCCAGTTTTGACAGAAAGTCCCACTAAAATTCATTAAGTTTACAGTTTAGCCTAAGTATACACAAATAAATTCTTATGGCCTTATTCATAAAAAATAAAGTAGGTTTAAAGAGCTTTAGAAATTGACGTTTACATACATTTTTAAATTTTTGAACCTTATATAAAGCTACTTTATTTTTTATGAAAAAGGCCATTAAATTATATTCCACATTTTAAAAAGTAAACCCAGCGATAAAATTCTACGGTCACCCAGTTTGAGCTATATATTTATTTTTTTTTTATTTTTTTTTTCATTATTTTTTTATTAAATTATAGCTCATTGAAGAAAAATATCAACAACGGTGTTGCGGATCTTCCTCCATATAAAATAAAATGCCAACATTCCTTATATGGAAGAAGATGCGCAACAACGTCAACAACGGTATTTTTTAGACATTTAAAACTTGCACCTTTTATTGAATGTATGGCATTAAAAAATTTTTACCCAAAAAATGTCTACAAATAGTCACCTCAAATCCAAAATAACGTTACATCATCGTCGCTGAAATGCAAAAAGTCGTAACTTATAAAAAATTCAAAATTCACTTTCACACATCGTTTTATAAAAAAAAAAATTAGTTACGACTTTTTCCATTTCAGTGGCGATCTTGTTACGTTATTTTGCATTTCAGGTGACGAAATTCTGAATAAAAACTGCGAAGTTTTGATGAAAATTTGTTTATTTTTTTCAATATTTGACTCCGTGGTTTATTTCGTTTCGTTATACAATGACCTCTACTTTTATAAAAAAATTTTAATTAATTAGAAAAAATATAAAAAAATAGCCCAACCCGGGTAACAGTATAATTTTGTCGCGGGATGTATATTCAAATATGAAGACAATAACTACAAAAAATTAATACAGAAGATAGATCAGTTTATATTAGGGAAAATCATTCACATAAAATGATATCAGTAACACTAAAATGGAAGTCCACAATAGAAATTTTTAGTTTCAACGCATGAAATTTACGTAAAATTTTTTACTTTCAATCCCCGAATTATTCAATTACATACTTAACTTTCTGCTGGATCTTCATTAGGTAAACTGCACTTCCAAAGATTTTTTTTAAATAAATAGCGATGAGGGATATTTCACCCACCGGTGATAAAAAATCGCAATCACCACAACGCTCAACACTAATACGCCATTCACAATCACGTTTACTTTCAAAACTAAGATTCAGAGTTTCGTTTGTACCAAATATGAAATGTAGGTATGTCCATTTACTTAAATGCAAACGTATGGATAATCAAAGTGCTGGCAGAGATTTCATTTTTGTAAAAAAAATATTTTTGATGTTGAAATTGTATTTAAAATCAGTAAATTGTACTTTAGTATTTTTCAAACCTAATAGTACTGAAAAAAGTACAATTGTACTTAAAATATCAACACTGATTGCAAGTGACACATTTTGTCTTTTCGGAAATGATTTCCAATGAACTTAACATAAATATATGGCCAAAACGTAGCCTTAAAGCGATTAAGAAGTCAACAGCATTTTAGAGATTGTTAGTGATTATTAAAATTATAATATTTACAAACTAAAATTTATGCCGAAATAAAACTTAAAATGGGAACAAATAATTTTAAACTCTAATCGGTATGTATAAAAGCGAGAAATTGAATAGAATACAAGTAATTAAAAAAAAATAAATAGCCATAATTTCGAAATTAATTCGAATTTCGAAGAATGGTCAAATTAGTATTTTTTCATCGTTGTGAACCAAAAAAACTTTATTTACCAAAAAAAACTCGCCCTTCGAAAAATGTTGGTACGCTTCAAATATTTTGACTTCAATAGTACTAGCAAACTTATCTTTGGATTCAAATCGGAACCTTGTCGTAGAAAGTTGCCTGTTATAAACCAAAAACTATTCGGCAAGGAAAACTGATTTTTCACAATATCGGTTTCTTTCATAGATGGATGCGGATTATTCCATTCATATGGTGAAAATCGGGCCATCACGAATAAAGTAAACGAGACGAGCACGTAAGCAGCAAGTACATACAACCAAATTTCCATAGTCAAGGGATTCATGAATGAAAAAATACGAGTACACTCTAAAAAGTGCATGTAAAACTACTACTGAAAAGAGTTTATTTTTCAACCAGAATCTGTTCAAGTATACGCGCAAGATGTTCAAGATTTGATTATGAACATGAGTTGTTTAAAATATACACATAAATATACACATGAAATGTTTCAAATTACAAACATTTTGAAAGTAAAAATATATTTTTTTACAACTAATAAATACTAAGTGCCGGGGTGCACGCAGAAATATATTTTTGGGCGGAAAGAGTTTATACTTCTAAATACATATCATCAGAAAATACTGAAAATTCGCTCTTTAAAATACATTTATGCAAGTTTTATGTACAGAATGAAATAAAAAAATAAACTTTTTAAAGTTTCATAAATTGCATTTTATTTACATAAAATTTACAAAGAACTCAAACACTTTCAACCGGCTTCAAAAAAGGGGAGGTTGTCAGTTCTTCGGAGCATTTTTACTTCTTTTATTTATTTCACCGCATAACTTTGCAATGCGTGAACCGATTTTTTTACCGGAAAGATAGTATCTTAAAGGTCGTCCCGTAATTTGGTTTAGATCCGATCAGTAAATCATGAAAAAATTAACGGTTAAAGATGCACTCAACTTTCAAAAGTAACACAACATTATACAAAAGAATTTTAATATAAATAAATTAAATAATTTCATGAAATTTTTACACTTTTTTATTCATTTTCGTCGATTACTGGTTTCTCATTTTTTAATACTTCGAATAACGAAAATTTAGCTGAAATTGTATTTTTATCATGTAGCTCATTTTGGTGGAACGGATTCCAAGTTAGCAAATTAAATCTTCGAATGCTTCTTAAGTACATATCAGTGGGAAACTTTTTTAGGCTGTAAAGTGTAAAAAGCAACAGTAAGTGAGTATGCATTGCATATTTTTAGGACAATGTTTTCATTCGCAATTAAACTTTAAAGAGCTCTCAAGAGAAAAGAAAAATTCTTACAAAATGACGCACAAGAAATGGAAAAGAAATTGTTTCCATCAAAATTTCTTAAATCATAATAAATTTAACCCCAAAACCCACCCCTTGTGTGCGCTACGTGAAAAATTTGATATGTAAAAGTAAACAGACANAAACATTTTATGTGTAAACTATGAAAATGTGAACAATAAATGTCTAAAACTCAAAAAACAAATTTGAAATTTGTTCTACACCACACACACTCTAAAAAGTGCATGTAAAACTACTACTGAAAAGTGTTTATTTTTCAGCAAAAATCTGTTCAAGTATACGCACAAGATGTTCAAGATTTGATTTTGAACATGAGTTGTTTAAAATGTACACATGAAATGTTTAAAATTGCAAACATTTTGAAAGTAAAAATATATTTTTTTTACCAATAATAAATGCTAAGTGCCAGGGGCGCACGCAGGAATATATTTTTGGGGGGAAAGGGTTTATACTTCTAAATATATATCATCAGAAAATACTGAAAATTCGCTGTTTAAAATACATTTATGCAAGCTTTATGTACAGTATGAAATAAATAAATACAACTTTTTAAAGTTTTATCAATTGCATTTTATTTACATAAAATTTACAAAGACCTCAGACATTTTCAACCGGCTTCAAAAAAGTGGAGGTTATCAATTCCTCGGAGTATTTTTACTTTTTTTATTTATTCCACCGCATAACTTTGCACCGCGTGAACCGATTCCAATAATTCTTTTTTTTTGGTTTAGATCCGATCATTAAATCATGAACCAATTAACGGTTAAAGATGAACTCAACTTTCCAAAGTAAAACAAAATTTTACAAAAGAATTTTAATATAATAATAATAATAGATTGGCGCTTACACATATGTTAGTGTTTGGCCGAGCTTCTCCTCCGATTTGTGGCGTGCGCCTTGATGTTGTCACACAAAGCGGAGGGACCTACAGTTTTACGCCGACTCCGAACGGAGATTGTATTTTTATGAGAAGCTGTTTTTCAAGGCAGAAATACACTCGGAGGTTTGCCATTGCCTGCCGAGGGACGACCGCTGTTAAGAAAAAAACCCGTTTTCTATATTTTTTTGATGTTGCTTTGACTAGGGCTTGAACCCAGGCATTGTGGAGTGGAAGCGCGCACTGCTTACCACTACACCACAGCGGCCGATTTTAATATAAACAAATTAAATAATTTCACCAAATTTTTACACTTTTTTATTCATTTTCGTCGATTTCTGGTTTCTCATTTTTTAATACTTCGAGTAACGGACATTTAACTGAACTTGTATTTTTATCATGTAGCTCATTTTGGTAGAACAAATTCGAAGTTAGCAAATTAAATCTTCGAATGCTTATTAAGTACATCAGTGGTAAACTTTTTTAGTCTGTAAAGTGTAAAAAGCAACAGTAAGTGAGTATGGATTGCATATTTTTAGGACAATGTTTTCATTCGCAGTTAAACTTTAATCTCAAGAAAAAAGAAAACTTTTTACAAAATGACGCACGAAAAATGGAAAACAATTTTTTTTCTATCAAAATTTCTTAAATCCTAACAAATTTAACCCCAAAACCCACCCCTTGTATGCGCTACGTGACAAATTTGATATGTAAAAGTAAACAGACAGTGTTTAATTTTGCACACACTAGGAGAGGAAACTGGTTACCTATCTTAATATGCGCAAATTTAAACAACAATTTTTTAGAGTGCGTTTGATAAGTAAAAGTAAGCAAGCAGTGTGTAAATTTGCATTCATTAAGAGAGGAAACTGGTTACTTATCTTAATATGCGCAAATTTAAACAACAATTTTTTAGAGTGCGTTTGATAAGTAAAAGTAAGCAAGCAGTGTGTAAATTTGCATTCATTAAGAGAGGAAACTGGTTACCTATCTTAATATGCGCAAATTTAAACAAAAATTTTTTAGAGTGTAGGCTGACTGGTAGGAAGTGCCTGGGGCGCACCCAGGAATATATTTTGGGGGGAAGGGGCTTATACTTTTAAATATATATCATCAGAAATTACTGAAAATTCGCTTCAGATAATTCACTCTTTAAAACACATTTAAGCAAGTTTTATGTACAGTATCTAATAAATAAATAACCTTTTTAAAGTTTCATAAATTGCATTTTATTTACATAAAATTTACAAAGTACTCAAACATTTTCAACCGGCTTCAAAAAAGGGGAGGTTACCAATTGTTCGGAGTATTTTTCTTCTTTTATGTATGCCACCGCATAACTCTGGACCGCGTGTACCGATTCCAATAATTCTATTTTTTTCTCGGAAAGATGGTACCTTAAGGGTCGTCCCGTAATCCGATCATTAAATCATGAAAAAATTAACGGTATTCCTAAGTTTGTATATGAGAATTGAAGCCGGTTTTGCTTTTTGCTTAAACATTACTTGTTTAATAAAAAGTTCTATAAACACAAGAAGCACTCAACTTTCAAAAGTACAAAAAACACAATTTTACAAAAAAATTTTAATATAAATAAATTTAATAATTCCATGAAATTTTTACACTTTTGTGTTCATTTTCGTAGATTTCTGGTTTCTCATTCTTAATACTTCGAATACCGAAAATTTAACTGAACTCGTATTTTTATCATGTAGCTCATTTTGGCCGAACGAATTCGAAGTTAGCAAATTAAATCTTCGAATGCTTGTTAAGTACATATCAGTGGGAAACTTTTTCAGGCTGTAAAGTGTAAAAAGCAACAGTAAGTGAGTATGCATTGCATATTTTTAGGACAATGTTTTCATTCGCAGTTAAACTTTAAAGAGCTCTCGAGAAAAACGAAAAATTTTTACAAAAAGACGCACAAGAAATGGAAAAAAAATTTGAACCCCAAAACCCACCCCTTGTGTGCTAATTACTCAACTTTAAACACTTTGTGTGTAGTTTTTCTCTACGTGACAAATTTGATATGTAAAAGTAAACAGCCAGTGTTTAATTTTGCAAACGCTACACTCTAAAAAGTGCATGTAAAATTACTACTGAAAAGTGTTTGTTTTTCAACCAGAATCTGTTCAAGTATACGCACAAGATGTTCAAGATTTGATTTTGAACATGAGTTGTTTAAAATATACACATGAAATGTTTAAAATTACAAACATTTTGAAAGTAAAAATATATTTTTTACAAATAATAAATACTAAGTGCCAGGGGCGCACGCAGGAATATATTTTTGGGGGGAAAGGTTTTATGTGTAAACTATGAAACATGTGAACAATAAATGTTTAAAACTAAAAAACAAATTTGAAATTTGTTCTACGCCTCACATATGTATAAGTAAAA
>NW_016157220.1:247579-259434 GCF_001687245.7 Rhagoletis zephyria | reverse complement strand
GTAAGCAAGCAGTGTTTAAATTTGCATTCATTAAGAGAGGAAACCGGTTACCTATCCTAATATGCGCAAATTTAAACAAAATTTTTTTAGAGTGTAGGAGAGGAAACTGGTTACCTCTCTTTTTATGTGTAAATTGAAACAAACCTTTTTAAGAGGAAATTTTAAACATGTTATGTGTAAACTGTGAAATTGTGGACAATAAATGTTTAGAACTCAAAAAACAAATTTGAATACGCCACACATATGATAAGTTAAAGTAAGCAAGCAGTGTTTAGTTTAATTAACACGGTGTGTAAATTTGCATATTAAGATAGGTCACCAGTTTCCTCTCTTAATGAATGCAAATTTACACACTGCTTGCTTACTATTACTTATAATATGTGAGGCGTAGAACAAATTTCAAATTTATTTTTTGAGTTTTAAACATTTATTGTTCACATGTTCATAGTTTACACATAAAATGTTTAAAATTTCCTCTTAAAAAGTTTCGTTTAAATTTACGCATATAAAGAGAGGTAACCAGTTTCCTCTCCTAGTGTGCGCAAAATTAAACAATGTCTGTTTACTTTTACATATCAAATTTGTCACGTAGCGCACACAAGGGGTGGGTTTTGGGGCTAAATTTATTATGATATAAGAAATTTTGAAAGAAAAAATTTTCTTTTCCATTTCTTGTGCGTCATTTTGTAAGAATTTTTCTTTTTTTCTTGAGAGCTCTTTAAAGTTTAACTGCGAATGAAAACATTGTCCTAAAAATATGCAATGCATACTCACTTACTGTTGCTTTTTACACTTTACAGCCTAAAAAAGTTTACCACTGATATGTACTTAATAAGCATTCGAAGATTTAATTTGCTAACTTCGAATTCGTTCCACCAAAATGAGCTACATGATAAAAATACAAGTTCAGTTAAATTTTCGTTATTCGAATTATTAAAAAATGAGAAACCAGAAATCGACGAAAATTAATAAAAAAGTGTAAAAATTTCGTGAAATTATTTAATTTATTTATATTAAAATTCTTTTGTAAAATTTTGTATTACTTTTGAAAGTTGAGTGCATCTTTAACCGTTAATTTTTTCATGATTTAATGATCGGATCTAAACCAAATTACGAGACGACCCTTAAGGTACCATCTTTCCGGTAAAAAAAATAATTATTGGAATCGGTTCACGCGGTGCAAAATTATGCGGTGGAATAAATAAAAGAAGTAAAAATACTCCGAAGAATTGATAACCTTTCATAAATGTATTTTAAAGAGCGAATTTTCAGTATTTGCTGGTGATATATATTTAGAAGTATAAACCCATTCCCCCAAAAATATATTCCTGCGTGCGCCCCTGGCACTAAGTATTTATTGTTTGTAAAAAATATATTTTTACTTTCAAAATGTTTGTAATTTTAAACATTTCATGTGTATATTTTAAACAGCTCATGTTCAAAATCAAATCTTGAACATCTTGTGCGTATACTTGAACAGATTCTGGTTAAAAATAAACACTTTTAAGTAGTAGGTTTACATGCACTTTTTAGAGTGTAATCTTAATATGCTCAAATTTAAACAAAATTTTTTTAGAGTGTAGGAAAGGTTCATCGTTAATTAATGCTTTGTAAATAGTAATCAAAAAATTTTATATAAAATATTGATACAAATAAATTTTGCTTGTGAGCGTAGGCCGGTTTGTATCGTCTCTAGGGAATCCAATCCCGCAAATGCGGGATCCCGCACCATTTTTGCGGGATTAGAAATGCGGGATTACACATGCGGGATCCGCGGGATTTGCGGGACTACAGAAAAAAATTAAAAAGACGCTAAGAGTAAAAGCTAAGAAAGTATGTTCTTAAAGAAATGGTGCTTTGCTCTGTTAATGTAATTTTTCAACGGTAAACAGTAGTTTTTGAAATAGTAAGTATTTTTAGTATGGTAATTACCCAGCCACGAAGTCAGAACAAAAATTCCGAGGCTATGGCTTAAAATTAATTGCTAGATCTAGCCTCAAAAAGGTAACCTGGTCACACTATACAGCACTGGCTACGACGGGGGAATCACCACGTATGGGCATATGAGCGTACGGGGATAACCCTCGCTACGAGGCTATGATTTACTGTTATTTTACTTTAGTACTTTGTTTTGCCTTTACATTTTGCTTCACAACAGCATACAAACATTGCCTTCGCTGTAGCAGAGGCTTTTTCGAATCAGTAGAGAAGTGAAGCTTGTTTGAGTTGCAAATTGTGTGTGTTCTCAGTAAAAATGAGTGTATCTGTGGTGTATAAAGAGTTTACTAGCTCGAGTGCAGTGTGGAAACATTTTTTAAAGGCAGATGATGGGCTTTCAGGGAAGTGTAAACTATGCCCTGCTCTAATAAAAATCTCTGCCCGCTCTACTAAAGGGCTCCTCACACACTTGCGAACCAAGCATAATACGGAATTGAATGTACATAGTTGATACGCAGAGCATCAACAGCAGAATTGAAAATTCAGAGCTAGGAATGGGAACAAGCAGCTCGTCCCAAGGTTCCCACTTAAACAAAAGTGTTTCATCTGTGTCAGTGTCGGCCTCAACAAAAAAAAGAAATTAACAGATTACTTCCCCATCGAGAAAAAAGTTTCTATGGAAGAAATTGTGTGTAGAATGGTAGCAAAGGATGGAATACCATTCTCAAAGTTTATCAAGTCAATTGATATGCGCGAATTATTTGAATCAGAAGGCCATAGATTACCTTCTTCTGCCAGTACGATACAAACTATGGTAATGTATCACGGAGCATGGATTCAAAAGAAGACTATCGATGAAATTGAAGCACTGAAGAACTCACAAAAGCGATTCTCACTAACTTTCGATGAATGGTCATCCGTAAGGAATCGTCGCTATTTAAATTTGAATCTTCATTTATTTACTGCTGAATCTGTGAAACTCTGGAACTTGGGGCTAGTAAGAAATACAGGTATTTAGTTTGCTAGTTTAGTTTCAGACAACATAGAAGGCAGAATAGACCGTAATCAGCCTATACATATATGAAGTTTTAGTTATTGTTTTGTGTGTATAAAAGCTTTATTTATTAATCTGCAGGCAGTTTTCCTGCACAAGTCTGTGTTACTGCTCTCGAAAAAAACGGAATGAGTTTAAAATTGACATGAAGCGAGATATCATCGCAGTAACAACAAATGGTGCTGCAGTTATGAAGAAAGTCGGCAGAATATTACCAGTGCATCATCAACTGTGCTTTGCTCACGGGCTTCAGTTAGCAGTTCTTGACGTACTATATGAAAACAAACACCAACAAGTAGACTCAGAAGAGAATTATGTACAAAATATTGCTGTAGCAAATAGACGAGGTGACGGCGGTAATAATAGCGACAGCGAAAATGATGACGATGAGCGCGGTTACTTTTCAGTTGTAGAAGGCTTTCAAGAAGTAGATTTGTTACCAAAATACAGGTGGATGAATAAATTATTAGGCATGCGGGTTTGTTTTTAATTGAATATTTTCGTTTGCTTTAGGGAGCTGATTCAAAAAGCACGAAAGATCGTGAAACTATTTAGCTCAAAATCTCCAATGAAGAATGATCTATTCCAAAATTATATCAAAACAGAATTTGGTAGGGTGTTACAGCTCATTCTAGATTGTCGAACGCGCTGGAGCAGTCTTGCAGCATTGATAACGAGGTTCAACCAAGTCAAACAGTGCATATTTAAAGCGCTTATTGATATTAAACTGACACCATCCTCATTTTCCTTTACTGATGAAGAATGTTTAACATTGATTGATATTGAAAGTGCATTAGAGCCCATAAAACTTGCTATAAATGTTTTATGCCGTGACGACGCAACGTTAGTTACTGCAGAAACTACATTGCTTTTTATGCTAAATAATTTGGAAGGGCAAAATACCAGATTAAGCAGGGATCTTGTAACATCTTTAAGTCGCCGGATAAAAGAACGGCAACCATCAATGACTGCGGTGTTACTTTACTTGGAAAATCCAACTAAATATCTGGAACAAGATTCTGTGTCTACAAATAAGGAAGATACATTCTTTTTTCCAAGCAAAGTAACGCCAAGAACCGAAATTAAGTGTTTAATTGAGATACTGTTGTTCGACGCTCAGCCACAATCCCAAACCGAAACCCAGCGGATTGATGACGATGATGCAGACGACAACGTGGCTTTAGACCTTCTGTCAAGAGATTGTGAATCCCCTCCTACATTAGAAGCTGAATTAGAGCGTAGTTTTCGTACTGAATGGGTAGCCGACGCTTCATCTGTACTTATATCTGCACAAGCAAATACTCTTGATCTGATATTGAAACGTGAAATGACGCTTTTTCAATGCGGAGGCAATAGAGGAAAGCACCTAGAAGCTGCTTATAACCATGTGAAGTTCCACCTACAAGTATTGAAGCCGAGCGTGCGTTTTCCGCTGCTGGGTATATGTGTAATAAAATAAGGTCGAATTTAAAAGACGAGACCTTAAATACTTTATTATTCCTTCGGAAATATTATCAAAAAAGTCAATCTAATTAGAAATAAATACGTAGATTTTCTAAATAAAATCGTCTTTTTTACATATAAAATTTTAATATATCTGCTTAAAGGAAATAATATGATTTTTTGTTCAGTGCCGCGAATCCCGCGGATCCACAGGATTGATGACCTCGATACCGCAGGCTTGCGGGATTGCGATTTTTATGCGGGATTGGATTCCCTAATCGTCACTAAGCACGAAAAAAGATGCGAAAAAAAAACTTCGGCGAAAAAAGCCGCGTAAACCTAGTCAAGAACTGTCCCTTCAGTATTATTTCCCAAAACACTTTGGGGAATGTACATACTATTACACCCGCAAACATAGTTTACGCGTTCTACCACGCTTTTTTAGAGATCTACCACAGTTTTTATTATTAATCTTCCACTCATTTGGTTTCTGAAGTAACAACACGTATTCTTGCCAGAAGTTACCAATGATTTTTTTTTTAGTATTGACATTAATTTGGTTGATTATGAAAGCGTCGATTGCAGCAATGTTCATCAAATCGAGAAATATTTTAATTGGCCATCGGCGGCAGTTTCTAGGAACACTGATGCACCGCCTATTCAAAGTAACGAAATTATAAAGTCGGAAGACCAATACTCGCGCGGACTACTATGGTAGGCCCGCGATTTTCTCGCCAGTCCACAAAAAGGGCATACGCGTGGAGTCAAGCGCGGTACTCACTCGTCGACAAATTTAATGCGGTAGGCTTTCCTGGAACCGCACAACTCTTACAGAACTGTCAAGGTATCAACAAAAATGTTACCGTGGTCTACTATAGTAGGCCCGAGCCAAAAATATTACGCCCTAAATGGTTTCTTTTTGATAATTGGAACATGGGTTATAACCAATTGCACCAGCGAAATTGTTACGCTTGCGGATATAGGGTTAACGGCATATCGGCATTGGTTAGAAATTATTGGATTCGGTAATTAATTAGCAAAAATTGTGTTAAAAATTATCTTATCGCATTTTTCATACCAAAAATAAAATTTCGTGAAAATTTTATTTATTTTGAAGATTTTTTTTTTTTAATTTTGAATTTATGGACTGGAAAGTATACCCCGAGCCAAAAATTTAGCGCCCTAAAAGGCTTTTGTCGGCCGCTGTGGTGTAGTGGTAAGCAGTGCGCGCATCCACTCCACAGCACCTGGGTTCAAGCCCGGGGCAAAGCAGAATCGCACAAAAATATAGAAAAAAGGTTTGTTCTTAATAAGAGCGGTCGTCCCTCGGCAGACAATGGCAAACCTCCAAGTGTATTTCTGCCATGAAAAACAGCTTCTCATAAAAATACAATCATCGTTCCGAGTCGGCGTAAAACTGTAGGTCCCTCTCCGCTTTGTGTGACAACATCAAGGCGCACGCCACAAATCAGAGGAGAAGCTCGGCCAAACACTAACATATGTGTAAGTGCCAATCTATTATATTATTATTAAAAGGCTTTTTTTGGATAACTAGAACATATATAATTTCAAATTCCGCTACCGAAATCGTTACGAGAGAGAGCTGAGATTTTTTTAATGTAAATTTTATTAGAAATGTTAAAATATAGTCACTAAAACTTTATAATAATTTACCTCATTAATTTTTATCTTTTTAACGGACTTCAGAAAAAGGAGGAAGTTATCAGTTCATCGGAATATTTTTTTATGTATGTTACCGCCTAACTTTGGACCACATTAACCGATTTCCATAATTCTTTATCTGGTGTCTCAGAATAGGTCCCATGCTACTGGTTTAGATCCGATCATTGGGTCATTAAGAAATTAACGGTATATCTAAGTTTTTATATGAGAATTGATGTCGGTTGTGTTTGTTGCTTAAAAATTACTTGTTATTGTAACAACTGAGTTGTCCCGAGCCCTAGAGAGGAATTTTTCTTGCATACAATTTATTATGAACTAGAGCTCTAGATCAGTGCCCGCCAAAAAGAGAAAAGTCTTAAAATGAGAATGTATTAGTTATGAAACAAAAAATGAGAATGTGTTGGTGGTAATGCACGGAAAAAATTTCTGTATTGTATTACTTATTATAAAAACTTTGGTATCTTTTTTTTGCCGTTTTTTTAATTGTGCGCTATTTTTTAGATCTAAACAACATCGAAACATATAATGAAAGTTAACGGCCCTAAGAAAGGAAAAAGTTGGTAAAATTTTGTATGTATTGTACAAAATTATTATTATTTTTTTATAATTTAAGTGTGGATTTCTGAGCAAAAAAGACAACGTGCTTCGAGCACTCTGAATATTAAAAGAAAATTTCGTTGATTTCAAGTAGAAATAAAATAAAAATATATATATCTAATATATATTTATTTTAAAATTAGGTAAAACTTGACATTTAAGAACAATTTAAAGTAACGATTAAACCAAAAGATAAATAACAAAACATATTGTATGTTTTAATTGAGGACTACATAGTCTGGTATTAAAAAAAATACATAATTCACAAAGTTCTTTTAATATGAAGAAAAAGCACGACTACCTATTTCTAGGGGTGTATGAACGAAAAATTGTGTTATAAAATTTGTGAATGAATATTCTTTCATTCTGCTCAGTGTCCCTACTTTATTAATGCGTCATCAACCTGCTTCGCCTATTGTTTGCATGTAACTAAATAAAATTTGTTGCTCTTCTACTCTTTCTGTTGACGTTCGGATTGTGTACGTGTAAGGAGCCGATTGTGTACATGTGAAAGGCCGAATATAGTTCGTTTCCCAGGAAAGTGTTTGGCGGGCACTGCTCTAGATACCCGGTATCGAGCAATGCGAGTAGCTCGATACTCGCTCGAAACTCGTCCATTGCTCAACTGCTCAAATAATTGTTCAAAATTTTCGAGTTTTTCAACAATTTCATAAACAAAAGAAAATTTTTAAATTGTATTTGTCAGCAGCTNCCCGGTATCGAGCAATGCGAGTAGCTCGATACTCGCTCGAAACTCGTCCATTGCTCAACTGCTCAAATAATTGTTCAAAATTTTCGAGTTTTTCAACAATTTCATAAACAAAAGAAAATTTTTAAATTGTATTTGTCAGCAGCTGCTTTTTAATTCATGTTAAATAAATTATATCTATTATTAAATACCAATGTAACAATCTTTGCATTATATATCAATAATTTGAAAAATTTAAAAAGTTGCTACCAAAAATGTCAATATAATAAAAAAAAGATTACTCAAATTACTCGAAAAAACTCGAATTGCTCGAGCTCATGCTCGAAAATTTTCTTTTCGAAAATGATTTCCACTGAACTTCACAAAAATATATGGTCAAAACGGCACCTTAAAGCGATTAAGAAGTCAACAGTATTTTAGAAATTGGTAGTGATTATTAAAATTATAATTTTTACAAACAAAAATTTATGCCGAAATAAAACTTAAAATGGGAACAAATAATTTTAAACTTTAATCGAGATGTATTACTAAATGCGAGAAATTTAATAAAATCCAAGTAGCAAAAAAAATTAGCTATAATTTCGAAATTAATTCGAATTTCGAAAAATGGTCAAATTAATATTTTTTCATCGTTGTAAACCAAAAAACTTTATTTACCAAAAAAAGCTCGGCCTTCGAAAAATATTGGTATGCTTCAAATATTTTGACTTCAATAGTACTAGCAAACTTACCTTTGGATTCAAACCGGAACCTTGTCGTAGAAAGGTGCCTGTTATGAACCAAAAACTATTCGACACGGAAAACTGATTTTCCACAATATCGGTTTCTTTCATACATGGATGCGGATTATTCCATTCATATGGTGAAAATCGGGCCATCACGAATAAAGTAAACGAAACGAGCACGTAAGCAGCAAGTACATACAACCAAATTTCCATAGCCAAGGGATTCATGAATGAAAAAAGACGAGTAGGCTGACTGGTAGGAACCTAGGAAAGGTTCATCGTTAATTAATTCTTTGTAAATAGTAATCAAAAAATTTTATGAAAAATATTGATACAAATAAATTTTGCTTTTGAACGTAGGCCTGTTTGTATCGTCACTAGGCACGAAAAAATATGCGTAAAAAAAACTTCGGCGAAAAAAGACGCGTAAACCTAGTCAAGAACTGTCACTTCAGCATTATAGTCCGGTCAAATTAGACCAAAAATAGGAGTGAAGTTACAATAATTCCCACCCAGCTGAAAATTCGTAGGATTGTTCAAAACACCATCATAAATGAAATCTAGAAAGTCCTCATCGATATGATACCTGGAAAAAAGTTACTCGGGGTCAAAGTCACGAAAACGGGTTTTTCGCTATTTTCAGGAAAATGGTAAGTTTATCATAAAATTAGTTTAGACAAAAATTGTAGATCAGATAATAATCTATAAAAAATGTCATCTATATATATAAAAATGAAATGAAAAATAAATAAATAAAAATAAATAAAAAATAAAATGTTTTCCAAATGACGGCGATGCCTGACCAAACCGCTGAACCGATTTCAATTCTGTAAAATGTGCTTTTTTGGACCTTATGTGAAGGTTTTTCTGTTAAAAAAAGCTCAAAACTTTTTGCTGTTGTTGCCAAACAATTAAGAAAGTTGAGATGTCACAATTTCACAATTCCATAGAGTTTTCTGTATATTGTATGTCACTAAACTACTAAGCGACTGGACCGATTTGGTTCATATTTGGAACAGAAATATTTCTACCAAAAATGTGCTTACTAGGTGGCGCGGGGTCAGGATATTCCTAAAAACTGCATTTACTTGCCGATTTGGCTCATATTTAGAACATACACTCTAAAAAATTGTAATGAAGTCATTCCAATTAACCTGCGGGTAGATGAGCTGTGCATGCTAGCTTCAGCCTGGTTCATAGCTCGCCGGATAGGGTGGTTCTTGCTCACTACTTTATACATGTCCATGACCATACAAAAAAATTGCATGCGCATCTTATTTTATAAAACAGACAACAGCTAAACGATTAAGATAATGCCCTTAAAACCTACCCTTACGGAAACGGACCGACTTAATATGGAGTGAGAATCATTTGGATCAACCCCCGTGGATTTGCCGCGAAACCGCCTATCCGCTCTCCCCTACCCAACCTATGAGAGATACATTCCTCTTGCATCGCCGAACCCAACCAATACATACATAAGGCTCAATCATCCCACAGTAAAATAAATTTAGCACCTCATTATTCCTAGTTAAATAGTACAATTCATTTATTAATTAATTTGGTAAACATATGTACATATACAAAAAGAATACAATTTAGAAATTCTTCAAATTCCTTAAGCTTAAATGTAGTTAAATTTCATTGATATGTATTTAAACTTTAGTTATATGTATTTAAATTAGTGTCTAACTTTTCATTTGTTTCGGACCGCTCTAATGCAACTTTCAATATTAACCTCTCTACGGATATATAAACGTAATTTGTCAATTAACATACGCAGATATATAAATATGTACGTTTGCTCTTAATTTATGTTTAGTTAATTAACATATGTATTTAATGTAATTAGCGTTAAGAGAAAACCACTGCAGGTGGAGTAGCATGACGGAATGTGGATCTTTCGAACATGTTACTCTTCTGTTACGCAATTAAAATTCAAAGTAAAACAACTAATGAAAAAAAGGAAGAGAAAAGACAAAAGCACTTACATGCAGTGTTGCCGCGCCGTCTCAAGAAAATGTATCCCTGACCAAGCCAAAAATGTATCCAATTTTTTTTGTTACATATACATCTCATAATTAGTAAGAAAACCAAACATTTTCATGAAAAAGACATAATTTAACCCATCCTAAGGACTTGGAATACATGTGAATAAAATCAAGCATTTGTAATTTCAATTTGTAAAGTACATTTTTTGTGCATAAGTATTTTGCAAAGTAAATATAATAAGTAGCAAGTACACTCTAAAAAAAGCATGTAAAACTACTACTGAAAAGTATCTATTTTTCAACAAGAATCTGTATACGTATAAGATGTTCAGTATTTGATTTTGAACTTGGGATCTTTAAAATATACACATATATAGAATGTTTAAAATTGCAAAAATTTTCAAACTACAAATACATTTGAGTAGTCTACTTGCAAAGTGCGCTATGTAAAATTTTTTCGATTGTGAGTTTTTGGCGGATTACGTACCAGTATTTAAAGTAGTTTCATGTCCACAAACAACAGAGTGCAAAATCTTTTTATATTCTGAAAAAAATAGCATCAAATGTTAAGTCTTCTTCCAAAAGTCGCTATCATATTTATTTATGAACTTTCAAAAGTATCAATCTTCTGATGAACTTAGAAAGCTGCTTTAGATCGTATAGACTGTTAATGTTATCTTATGACATGTTATGTTATGTTACAATTTTATAAAAATTTCAGGTAATAATAAAAAGATTCAATTTAAATGTTACTTGTTGTCGTAATCACTTTTTCAAATTTATAACTTTCTATTATAAAATCACATAACGCTGTTTGCAAGTGGACTACTCATTTCCTACTAATAATAAACATTACTTTATTTTAAACATTTTATGTGTAATTTTGCTCTTGCGACAAANTCACATAACGCTGTTTGCAAGTGGACTACTCATTTCCTACTAATAATAAACATTATTTTGTTTTAAACATTTTATGTGTTATTTTGGTCTTGCGACAAATTTGGTATGTAAGAGTAAACAGGCAATGATTAATTTTATTACACGGCGTGCGAATTTGCACACATTAAAAGAGGAAACTGGTTATCTCTCTTAATATGCGCAAATAAATAAAAAAATTTTAGAGTGTATTTAAAGTCTTTTCAGTAAAATTCATAAAAGTCTCCTTAAATAAATCAAATTTAGTTTTTTGAACTGCATTGAAATCTTCTTTCTTTTTAAATTAACAAATGAAAATATGTGATATGAAAGATATTACTACAGAAAGAGTATAATTTACTTTATATATATATATCGTCGTTTAAAGTACAAAACCGCGTATCGTCATTCTGCCACACCCCGTAACTGACATTTGCTGCCAAAAATTGGATTTGCTCACACAAGCTCTTGGCTCAATACTTATCCATTCGTCCTGAAATATACTATCCAGAAATGCGATTGCTTTATAAAAAAAGAGAACCATTTTGAAATATGAGTGTTTTTACTCTCTAGAAAATAATTTATGCAAAGTCACATACGCGGTTTTTTACTTTAAATGACGATATGTATATTAAGATCTTGTTTAAAGCATCCTTTTAAGCTAATTAAAGCAATTGCGCTTATGCCTATTTTGGTGAGATCTGTTCATATGTTCATTGCTTCGTTCACAAAAAATAAAATGCTTTAATTTCACGCTTAAGTAGCGATTCTTTATACGTTTAGAAAACGTAATGCTTTCT
>NW_016157220.1:230574-244470 GCF_001687245.7 Rhagoletis zephyria | reverse complement strand
CTCTTAAAGAAAAATACCTAAGCTTTCTTTTGAGCAAAAAAAAAAAAAAAATACCCCTTTTTGAAAAAAAAACATAAAAATTATTTTTTATTTAAAAAAAAAAAATTAAAAAAAATTCATTTTAATTAAAAAAAAATAAAATTTGTAAAGACTGAAGAGAAATCTATCGAAAACATTCCTGAAAAAATTTTCTAAATACAATAGGTAATTAGTTATATGGTTCCGAAAAAATGGCCGTTTGCCCAAAATGTCAAAATTCTAGACCCTCCAACTCGGAGTGTGTTTGACCGATCCCATTGAAATTTTGTGTCACAACTACTATTTTTTAGGACTAACCTTGGTGCAAGTTTCATCCCGATCGGAAGACATAGATTTCAAAAGTTGGGTCACTTGAGGTGAAATGCCCCATATATATATATATATATATATATATGTATATATATATATTTTTTTGTTATTTTCAAATCCTACCTACATACATACATATCTACATTTGAGTATGTACCAATTTCAAGTTCAAGGCAGTGATGGGCTAAATTGTATTTACTAAGTATTAAATACTAAGTACAAAAGTATTTAGGTATTTCGTGTTGTTGTAAATACCAAAGTACTATTTACTTAGGTATTTAGAAGCTGCTAAATACCCAAGTACTATTTACTTAGGTATTTAGGAGGTGCTAAATACCCAAGTAAACGATACTTAGGTATTTAGGAGCTGCTAAATACCCAAGTAAAAAATATTTAGGTATTTAGGAGCTATTAGATATTAAAGTAAGAAAAACTTGAGTATTTACGAGCTGCTAGATACCAAAGTACAAAAAATGAAGGTATTTAGCAGGCGCTAAATACTCTGATCCAAAGTACTCATGTACCTTGGGGATGCAAAATACTTTCACTAAAGTTCCAAGTTATTTAGTCGATGGGTAGACACTTTCAAACTAAATACTGTATAATTTAGGAGAAATTAGAGAATTAACACCTCACCTTACACTCACCTCAACTTACTTTACCACAACTCACTTCACCTCTCCACAAAACAACTCACCACATACAAACTCACCACACCTCACCTAAACTCACCACACCTTCTACTGCTACACCGAAATCCACCAAATCTTAACTCACCATAGTTGAACTCATCACACCCATTCTCACCACACCTCACCTAAACCCACCACACCTCAGTTTGAGAACAGTTTCAGGATTTGAGAGATTCTTCAGACTAAATCAGGATTTTCAAGACTACTTCGGGGTTTTCGGGACTATTTTGGGATCTTCGAAGCTATTTCGTAGTTCTTTAAGGATTTTTGGTTTGAGATTTTCGGGATTCTCAGAACTAATGTCGGGATTTTCGAGACGACTTTCTTAATAGTTAGGGATTTTTGGACATAGTTTCGGGATTTTCGGGACTTTCGGGATTCTCGGAATTAATAGCGGGATTTTCGGGAGAATTTCGAGATTCTCGGGATTTTTGGGACTCCTGGACCATTTTTGGATTTTTAGGACTAATTAAAGTTTTTGGCGCTTTCGGGACTGGTTCGGGGTTTTTGGGCCTTTCGGGATTCTCGGAACTAATATCGGGACTTTCGGCAGTATTTTTCAATTTTCGGGAGTAATTTCGAAATTTTTGGGACTTCGGAACTATTTTTCGATTTTTGGGACTTATATCGGCCTTTGGAGAGTGTTTCCAGATTTTTGGGGATTATTTCGGATTAACAGGGTTTTCGGCATTCTCGGGAATATTTTCGGGACTGTTGGGACTATCGGGGCTATTTAGGGATCTTTGGGATTAATTTCGGATGTTTGGGAATCCCGGGACTATTTCGGGATTATCATGAATAATTTAGGTATTTCTGGATTTCCAGATTTTTGGGACTAATTTAGGATTTTTGGGACTTTCGGGTCTATTTCGAGGTTGTCGGGATTAATTTCTGGACTTTTGAGACTTTCGGGACTGTTTCCAGATTGTTGGGACTATGTCGGTAGTCTCAGGAATAATTTCGGAGTTTTCGGGAATATTTCTTGGTTTTTGGGACTTTCAGAACTATTTTTGGAACTTGCGGGACCATTTCGGGATTTTCGAGACTAATTTGGGACTTTTGGGGTTTGCGGGAGTATCGATCGATATTTTTGGGACTTCTTTTGGATTTTTTAGACTTTCGGGACCATTTCGAAGTATTCAGGAGTATTTCGGAACTTTTGAACTAATTTCGGATTTTTGGGACTTTCGGGACTATTTCTCCATTTTTGGGAATAATTTAGGAATTTTGGGACTTTGAGAACTATTTAGGAATTTTTGGGACTTATTTCGGATTTTTGCAACTTTCGGGACTATTTCGGGATTCTCGGAACTAACTTCGGGACTTTCGGGGCTGTTTAGGGATTTTTGGGACTTTCGGGACTATTTCGGGATTATCGGGAGTAATTTAGGTATTTTTGGGACTTTGGAGACTATTTCCAGATTTTTGGGACTTATTTTGCATTTTTGGAACTTTCGGGTCTATTTCGGGATTTTTGGGAATTTCGGGAGTTTTTTTGAATTTTTGGAACTTTTGTAGCTATTTCGGTATTCTCGGAACTGATTTCGGGACTTTCGGGATTAGTTAGGAATTTTTGGGACTAAATTCGGATTTTTGGGACTGCCGGGATTAATTTGAGATTTTCGAGACTAATTTGGAGCTTTTGGGACTTCCGGAATTCCTGGGACAAGTTTTGGGAATTTTGTGGCTTTCTGAAATAGTTTCGAAAGTCTTAAAGTTCCTAAATTAGCCCCAAATTCCCAAATGGTCCCGAAAGTCTCACAATTCAAAAAATAGTCCCGAAAGTCCCAAAAATCCGAAATTAGTCCCAAAAATCCCTAAACGGCCTCCAATGCCCCAAAACACTGAAATTAGGCCCAAAAACAAAGATAGTCCCGGGAGTTCCAAAAATCCTGAGGTAGTCTCGAAAATCCCGGAATTAGTCCCGAGAATCCCGAAATTCCCAAAATTAGTTCCGAGACTCTCAAAATAGTCCCGAAATTAGTCATTATAAGCCCGAAATAGTCCCGTAAGTGCTAAAAATTCCGAAATACTCCCGAAAGTACCAAAAATTGCGATATTACTCCCGTCAAACCCGAAAGTTCCAAAAATCCAAAATAAGTCCCAAAAAATCTGGAAATCGTCTCGAAAGTCCCAAAAATACCTAAATTACTCCCGATAATCCCGAGATAGTCCCGAGAGGCCCAAAAACCTTAAATGGCTACGAAAGTCCCAACAGTTCCGAGAATCCCGAAATAGTCCCGAAAGTTCCAAAAATCCGAAATAAGTCCCAAAATTCCTAAATTAATCCAAAAAATGGAGGAATAGTCCCAAAAGTCCCAAAAATCCGAAGTTGGTCCAAAAATCCCGAAATACTCCTGAAAACCCCGAAATGGTCCCGAAAGTCTCAAAATTCCAAAAGAAGTCCCAAATAATCGATATACTCCCGAAAGCCCCAAAAGCCCGAAATTAGTCCCAAAAAACGCAAAATCAGTTCCGCGAATTACGAAATAGTCCGAAAATCCTGAAATAGTTCCGAAAGTCCCAAAGTTCCCAAATTAGTCCCAAAAATCCCGAAATAGTCCCGAAAGTGCCAAATTTTCCGAAATACTCCCGAAAGTTCCAAAAATTCCGAAATTCTTCACGACAATCCGGAAATAGACCCGAATGTTCCAAAAATTCAAAATAAGTCCCTAAAATCTGGAGTCTGGAAAGTCCCTAAAATCCTTACTCCCGACAACTTCGAAATAGACCCGAAAGTCCCAAAAATCCTAAATTAGTCCCAAAAATCTGGAAATAGTCCCGAAAGTCCCAAAAATACCTAAATTACTCCCGATAATCACGAAATAGTCCCGAGAGTCCCAAAAATCCCAAATTAGTCCCAAAAATCCCTAAATAGCCCCGAAAGTCCCATCAGTCCCGAAATTATTCTCGAGAATCCCGAAATCCCCGTTAATCCGAAATAAGCCCCAAAAATCTGGAAATACTCTCCAAAGGCCGATATAAGTCCCAAAAATCGAAAAATAGTCCCGGAGTCCCAAAAATTTCGAAATTACCCTCGAGAATTGCAAAATACTGCCGGAAGTACCGAAAATCCCGATATTAGTTCCGAGAATCCCGAAAGTCCCAAAAAACCCGAAACAGTCCCGACAGTCCCAAAAAATTGAAATCAGTCTTAAAAATCCAATAATAGTCCAGGAGTCCCAAAAATCCCGAGAATCTCAAATTCTCCCGAAAATACCTTTTATTAATTTCGAGAATCCTGAAAGTCCCAAAAATCCCGAAACTAGTTCAAAAAATTCCGAAACTAGTTCCAAAAGTCCCTAAATATTGTGAAAGTCGTTTCGAAAATCCCGATATTAGTTCCGAGAATCCCGAAAATCTCAAACAAAGTTTCCGGGAATCCCTAAATAATTACGAAATAGCTTCGAAAATCCCGAAATATTCCCGAAAACCCCGGAATAGTCTTGAAAATCCTGATTTAATCTGAAGAATCTCTCAAATCCCGAAACAGTTCCCAAATTGAGGTGTGGTGAATTTAGGTGAGGTGTAGTGAGAATGGGTGTGATGAGTTCAACTGTGGTGAGTTAATATTTGGTGGATTTTGGTGTGGTGAGTTTAGGTGAGGAGTGGTGAGTTTGTATGTGGTAAGTTGATTTGAGGAGAGGTGAATTGAGTTGTGGTAAAGTAAGTTGAGGTGAGTGTAAGGTGAGGTGTTAGTTCTCTAAATTTCTCCTAAATTATACAGTATTTAGTTTGAAAGTAATTACCCATGGACTAAATACCTTGGTACTCTAGTGAAAGTATTTTGCATCCCCAAGGTACCTGAGTACTTTGGACCATAGTATTTAGCGCCTGCTAAATACTTTCATTTTTGTACTTTGGTATCTAGCAGCTCCTAAATACTCAAGTTTTTCTTACTTTAATATCTAATAGCTCCTAAATAGCTAAATATTTTTTACTACTAAATACGCTCCTAAATACCTAAGTATTGTTTACTTGGGTACATAACAGCTCCCAAATACCTAAGTTCTTTTTACATGAATATTTAGTCATCTCCAAATACTAAGTATTTGTGTATTTAGTACCCACAGTGGTACTTTAAGTACAAAAGTATTTAGGTGTGCCCATCACTGCTTCAAGGTCAAGCATGCATGAGATTGGACAGACTTTTCTACTCCAGTTACAGCTAGAAATTTACGCATGCCAGTGAGGGGGCTTGCAAAGCTATCGAATGAATGGGCTTAGGAATACCTTATTGGTGATGCACTTGCATGTTAAGAAAATAATTATGGACAATTAGCAAAATTAAGTCAATATATGTATACATAAGTGTGGATATATATAAAGTCTTCAATTAATTTTCCGTTAAACTAATGGGAGGATATTTTAATGAACCATTGGTTTTTTTTTTTTTTTATTATTGGGCAGAGATTTTTAAGTGCTTAAAATATACAAAAAGTTAATAGTGCAATTCAACCCATTCGCTTGGTTGTTCTTAATTTGTTAGTGTCGATATTTACACAGGCACATATTGAATAAATATTTTATTAAATCGGGAATGCCCCGTTATGCAATCAATGCTTAGATAACTAAATGGAATAGCCTTTTCTTTTGTACATTCAAGTATAGTAGTTATACAAAATGAAGTATTATCAAATTATAGAAATGTCTCCTGGTCTAATAAATATGTTGAATATAATTTTGAAATGCTGAAATATGGAACAAAAGGCCCAGCGTCCAAAAAGGCCGTAAAAATAGAGAGACAGAAGCCCGCAATTAGCTGGTGAATCTTTACTACTTTCTTTCAGCAATTCCAAAAGTAAAGTATACACTATTGTACATGTGTAACCTTTCTTATCTATATATATATGTATATATTTAAAAAGACATATTATCTTGCCTCCCTTGCTCTCTTGATAGGTTTTAGTTAGGTCCTCTGGATACCCAACGTAGCCAATTGCTGCCTCCAGGTTACGTATGGATTCGTCCAAAACGTGACTGCGACTCGATTAATCCACGAACTAGCCCGCATGTACACCAAAAAATCGGTCTATGTATATATTTAAAGACCGCGAATGCTGTTGATTATTAGATTTAATTTTTTTTTTTTGTTACTTCAATTTATCACGTCCGACACGTAGACAAGCTGCATCCAAAAAGAAAGAAAAGAATCCCATCAGCGGAAGTAGAGGTTGACACTTGCGAGAATGTAGACAGATTATCCGTGGTCTTATACTGTCAACGCTACTCATTGCCATTACCTAGGGTTGCATTTGAGTGTAGTTAGCCGCGTTTTATTTATGTATCTACCGACATCGCGCTCACAAAGCAGGTGTTTTCGGTAGGATCCTTCAGAAAGCGACTTGTTGAAAACATCTGAAAAAGGCGATGGTTCAATAAGGTTGCATGTCCTTTGCGTGGAAGGTGCCTATCGATTTACCGTTTTGGTCTTCCAGAACATAGTATGACGATCCCAGCTTTTCTCGAACCCTTGCCCTGAGAAAGGTTTTATCTAACTTCGCGTTGTAGGATTTGCTCATATTACTTTGTGCGAAATTTCTACGTAATACTTCCGGACCCTCTTTGTATTTAATTTCCCGTGACCTTAAATTATAATGGCGTTCATTGCCTTCACGGGCTTTAGTTTGGTTAGATCTTACGTTATCTCTTACCGCTAATAGGTTGTCAAAACGAGTGCTGGACTCCACCATGCCCTCAGACGTCATGCCTAAGTTACGTAAAAGGGAGTAGTTATCCCCATGATTAACCATATGCTGCCCAAAAACAACGAAGTATGGACTATAGCCGGTGGATTGATGAATTGAGTTACGAAGAGCTGCGTTGATACTGCTGTGATGACAGTCCCATTCGCGTTGGTCCTTTTTTATATATGACCTCAAGGCAGCATTAATTGACCTATTGACTCTTTCAGAAGAGTTGCTTTGGGGTGAATGTATGGCTGTAAAAATGTGCTTTACTCCGCATTTGGTAAGAAAGGCTTCAAAATCTTTGGCCTTGAACTGACTTCCGTTGTCACTCACAATGTACTCCTGTACCCCAAAAACGTCAAAAATTTCTACTTTCAAAAAGTTTATTATTGGAGATGATTGAAGTTTTTTCAGCGGACAAAGAAAAGTGAACTTTGACATGTGATCAAGAACTATTAATATACCTATGTGACATTTTTTTGACCTTGGGAAAGGCCCTGTTATGTCAACATATAACGTCTGAAAAATTCTTTCAACTGATACACATTTCCCCATGGGTGGACGCAAGACTTTGGTAGGATGTTTTGTTGTTTTGCATACTTCGCAATTACCAACGTATTCGGTAACATCTTTAAACAATCCAGGCCAGTACAAGTGTCTACGTAGTCGTTCAACAGTTTTCGATATCCCTCCATGAGCACTAGTTGGAATATCATGCGCATTTCTGATAACTTCAAGCATAAGTGATTTGGGTACTAGAAGTTTCCACGAAGCATTTTTTTTTTCAGGATCGCCTGTGTAAAATTCGGTTCTATGGTAAACGAATTTTCCGGATACCTTAAAATCGGGAAACTTGTCCGCTTGCGCGTCCAATTTTCCTCTAAGTTCCACATATTCCGTATCATGGAATGCATTGGAGTTTATATCTATGACTGGAAAATACTCAACAGAAATTGCTGATACTTGTGAGTCTTCCGAATGTATGCGAGAAAGCACGTCGGGAACCACATTAGCACTGCCTTTTCGGTGCTCAATATTGAAATCGAATGACTGGAATTTTAGGGCCCACCGAGCTAAACGTCCGCTCAGGTCGCTTTGATTCATTAGCCAGCGCAGACTTGCGTGATCGGTTATCACCGTGAATAGTTGACCCCCAACATAAGCTCTAAATTTCTTTATGGCCAAAACTGCCGCCAGACATTCTCTTTCTGTGACCGAGTAATTTTGTTGTGCTCTATTTAGCTTTTGCGACATGTACGCTATCGGGATCTCTTCGCCATGGTCATCTTTTTGTGCTAGCACAGCGCCTATTCCGTGTGAGCTTGCATCGCATTGTATTAAAAATGGTTTCTTAAAGTCTGGATTCGCTAAAAAGGGTGCCGATGTCAACAGAGCTTTTATCGAGTCAAACGATGTTTGAGCGCGTTCAGACAATGCAAAGGATTTTGACTTGTTTAGGAGTTCGGTAAGCGGATGCGTAATCTCAGCAGACGAAGCGACGGTACCACCCGGCCATACCAAGAAACCTGTGAAGCTGTTTTACTGACTTAGGGACCGGATAGTCAGCAATCGCTGACACCTTTTCTGGATCTGTTTTTAAAGTTCCTAATCCCACTATATATCCGAGATATCGAACTTCAGTCATACAAAATTTATTTTCGCAATGTTTATTGTTAATCCTGCTTTAGTAATGTGGTCAGCAACTTCCCTCAAAAGAGCTAAATGTGATTCGAAACTTTCCGAAACTAACAATAAGTCATCCAGATAGACGAATACTTTCTCTTTTAGATTATAAGGTATTACGCGGTCCATCAATCTGCACATGGTTTGGGGAGCGTTACAAAGCCCAAAAGGCATTACGGTATATTGATAAAGTGGTCTATTTGGTACTGTAAATGCTGTTTTTTCACGAGAATCCTTTTCGAGAGGTACTTGCCAGAAAGCATCCTTCAAGTCCAAGCTCGAAATGGATTCCGCTCGAGGCAGTCTAGATAGTATTCCCTCAATGTGCGGGAGTGGATACGCGTCTTTGACGGTTACCGCATTCACCTTCCGGCTATCCAAACATAAACGCACTTTACCTGGCTTACGCACAAGTACAACCTGAGATGACCAAGGACTACTGGACTCTTCAATAACCCCTAAACCCAACATTCTATCGATCTCTTCCCCCATGAGTTTCTCCACTGCCGGAGATACGGGGAAGTGCCTTTGTTTGATAGGCTTTGCGTTACCCACGTCAATAATATGTTCAGCTAACGAAGTTTTCCCCAGCCCTTTTCGTTCGAAACTCGGGAAGCATGAGATCGCCTGTTGAAGCTTATATTTTTTTTATTCGTCCAAATTGTGTAGTGTGGTATCTATCTCTTGTACCTAAGCTTCGCTTATTATGGTATTAGCGATATTAAAAGTCCTTCAAAAGTCTACTCCGAGATAAATTTCTTGTACTAAGTTAGGGACTATGTAAAATTCAATCATTTTGTTTTCGTTTTTGTAAGTCACCTGTAAGGACACAACTCCTGATATTTCTTGTCTTGCACCGTCGGCTGTATGTACACTAGTAGTAAGTTTCTTAACCCCAGGTTTGGTGTATAAAACTTCTCTTGCCAATGCGCCTCCTATACAACTTACAGACGCACCTGAGTCAAGAAGTCCTAGTTTAGTTTTTCCCATGAGTTGGACGGAAGCATATGGTCGTATGTCGTTAGGTTTGTGAAAAATGGATGACACAGATTTCAATTTATTTTGTTTTTCTTTAATGTTACCCCAATATTGCTTAGCACGTTTAACTGAACGAGCTGGCATAAAAATTTTCGCTCGAGATTTTTGATAAGCTATTAGACGTTCATGAAAAGGTACTATAGGGAAAAGATTTGGTTGTTTTGGAACTGAATTTGGGTTCTTTAATACGGTAACATTCTCAACTATTCCTTTGAATGCGATTTCTTGCTGGGATGTCGAAGCTTGTTGCTGACATCCCGGATCGCGTTTTCCGGATTATTGCACTTCGGGCAATTCGGTAGGAAAAAGGCCACTAGCCCAGATCCGTAGAAAAATACTCTGCGCGGTTTGGCACAATTCTTGTAATTATGACCAGTACCATAACAACTCCAGCACTTTCTCTCAGCCGAAGCTCCATTCGTTGTAACGCCTGCGATAGTTTCTTCCTTAAAAGCTCCTTCTTCCTCAAAGTCTACTTCGGATTCATTCCTACGAAATTGATTATTTAATTTTTGGAACTGTGGTTTACTTTGCATTTCTGCGACCAAATTCTCTCTTCGGCGACATGCCTTTCGAAGACCGGATATGGAATTTAGCTCGAGATGCAAAAGCTCCAACCGAATTTCAGGCTGCAAATTCCTTAGAACAATCTCCACCATTTCACGATCTGATAAAGGATGTTTTAAACTATCAGCAGTAGATAAAATGTGATCGAGGTAGTTTTCGAAAGATTCACCAGATTTTTGTTTTAAGTTCCGAATAGATTCTTTAATCTCAAAGTCTGTACGGAAATCTTTGAAATTGTTGCGCAAATCCTCGCAGATATCCACCCAATCTAACTCACGTACTGAGTGATGGTATCGCCAAAACCATCTCTTAGCTTTCCCTTCAAAAAGAATGTGGACATTTTGGCACAACGAATGGCAATCTCCTCTTAATGTGGTATTGGTAAGAGCATTCACTCGGTAAATAAATTCATCCACAGGTACACTAGTCAGAGACCCATCGAAACTAAGCTTCCAACCAGAAATAATCTTACTAGAAACAGATTCAGGTATCATACCATAATCCTCGCGAAATCGCCCTGAACTATGCAACACATTAGGCTCTTGGTTTGAGGCGTCCGCGTTATTCACATTATTTACATTTGATCGATTCATTTTGTCCGCCACCTGTACGAGGTTACGCGTCTCAGTCACTCTTAAATTCTGAAAATAAGCGTCAAGGGATTCTGAGACTAGTCTACCAATTTCTCCGTGTATTTGTCTCGAGAACTGATCTTCAAAGTTATGTAAATTCTCCTGTATAATACTTTGAGTTTGACTACGATTAGCCCCATTTGTATTGTTATTCTGTCGACCACGACCTCTGCTACGATTCAAATTTGCGTTAAATGAGTTATTTTGGTTTCTAGACCGAGTTAAAACCCCCGGTGGATTTGGCCTTTCCTTTGGCCTAGCACCTTGATTTGCAAATCCCTCTACTTGTTCTTGTTCAGCAAAACTCTTTAATGACTGAGTATCAAAGCCGCGATGACATATTGGACACGACTCGTTTTCATTTAGCCAGCCCGAAATACATAATCGGTGGAAGTTATGCTGGCAAGGAGTAACTAAAAGATTGTTTTCTGAAACTTCTTCATTGCATAGCCCACACGCTGAAGTCATATTCTGAAGCTGATGCAAGTTCTCGTTACTGTGTAGAACCGACATAGTTCCAATAGCAAAAAAAAATCGAAAAAAAACCGTGATACTATGTATAACGAACACAATGCAGGTTCTGCCTATTTATGATTCTATCCAAGTTAGTGAAGTATAAAAANCCGGATATGGAATTTAGCTCGAGATGCAAAAGCTCCAACCGAATTTCAGGCTGCAAATTCCTTAGAACAATCTCCACCATTTCACGATCTGATAAAGGATGTTTTAAACTATCAGCAGTAGATAAAATGTGATCGAGGTAGTTTTCGAAAGATTCACCAGATTTTTGTTTTAAGTTCCGAATAGATTCTTTAATCTCAAAGTCTGTACGGAAATCTTTNTGATTTTCCTCTAAGACTGAACCAAATTCCCCCAAAATGTTGCGTATTTAAAGGAATCTTACGGGTTATTAACGTAGATAGTCATCCGCAAGTAATAATTCCAAATAAAATCCTTTAGATATGAAAAANCAATCTCCTCTTAATGTGGTATTGGTAAGAGCATTCACTCGGTAAATAAATTCATCCACAGGTACACTAGTCAGAGACCCATCGAAACTAAGCTTCCAACCAGAAATAATCTTACTAGAAACAGATTCAGGTATCATACCATAATCCTCGCGAAATCGCCCTGAACTATGCAACACATTAGGCTCTTGGTTTGAGGCGTCCGCGTTATTCACATTATTTACATTTGATCGATTCATTTTGTCCGCCACCTGTACGAGGTTACGCGTCTCAGTCACTCTTAAATTCTGAAAATAAGCGTCAAGGGATTCTGAGACTAGTCTACCAATTTNTTGTCCGCCACCTGTACGAGGTTACGCGTTTCAGTCACTCTTAAATTCTGAAAATAAGCGTCAAGGGATTCTGAGACTAGTCTACCAATTTCTCCGTGTATTTGTCTCGAGAACTGATCTTCAAAGTTATGTAAATTCTCCTGTATAATACTTTGAGTTTGACTACGATTAGCCCCATTTGTATTGTTATTCTGTCGACCACGACCTCTGCTACGATTCAAATTTGCGTTAAATGAGTTATTTTGGTTTCTAGACCGAGTTAAAACCCCCGGTGGATTTGGCCTTTCCTTTGGCCTAGCACCTTGATTTGCAAATCCCTCTACTTGTTCTTGTTCAGCAAAACTCTTTAATGACTGAGTATCAAAGCCGCGATGACATATTGGACACGACTCGTTTTCATTTAGCCAGCCCGAAATACATAATCGGTGGAAGTTATGCTGGCAAGGAGTAACTAAAAGATTGTTTTCTGAAACTTCTTCATTGCATAGCCCACACGCTGAAGTCATATTCTGAAGCTGATGCAAGTTCTCGTTACTGTGTAGAACCGACATAGTTCCAATAGCAAAAAAAAATCGAAAAAAAACCGTGATACTATGTATAACGAACACAATGCAGGTTCTGCCTATTTATGATTCTATCCAAGTTAGTGAAGTATAAAAATAATCATACTATTAACCAGTGTGAATAATTGAGGTTATAATTTATAAAATTAAATTTATTTTTGTAAGTACTGTGGGATCATGATTTATTGCCTTAGATCTGTGACAAGGAGTAATAGGGTTGATCTAGATTTTCGAATGTAAAGAAGTACAAAACTAAGAGTAGCTTTGCATTTAACTGATTCGGGTCCTTGGGAATCACCTTCCAGAATATGAAAGCATTTGATTTTCCTCTAAGACTGAACCAAATTCCCCCAAAATGTTGCGTATTTAAAGGAATCTTACGGGTTATTAACGTAGATAGTCATCCGCAAGTAATAATTCCAAATAAAATCCTTTAGATATGAAAAAAAATTAAAATATTGTTGACATTCAAAGCTGGTTGCTTAAATAAACCCTCTTTTTGGGCTAATTCCAATACTCAAATATCCACAATAAAAAAAATAAGTAGAAGCAATATGAGTCGGTAGGCCAGTAAAAATATTTACTTATTAAAACCAATTCCATACACATAAATACGTCTAGTAAAATTCTGAATGATTGATGGGACACCCCTTGAAGCTTTCTTTTCAGGGCCCCACGTTGGGCGCCATTTTTGTAATGAAGTCNCAGGTATCATACCATAATCCTCGCGAAATCGCCCTGAACTATGCAACACATTAGGCTCTTGGTTTGAGGCGTCCGCGTTATTCACATTATTTACATTTGATCGATTCATTTTGTCCGCCACCTGTACGAGGTTACGCGTCTCAGTCACTCTTAAATTCTGAAAATAAGCGTCAAGGGATTCTGAGACTAGTCTACCAATTTCTCCGTGTATTTGTCTCGAGAACTGATCTTCAAAGTTATGTAAATTCTCCTGTATAATACTTTGAATTTGACTACGATTAGCCCCATTTGCATTGTTATTCTGTCGACCACGACCTCTGCTGCGATTCAAGTTTGCGTTAAATGAGTTATTTTGGTTTCTAGACCGAGTTAAAACCCCCGGTGGATTTTCCTTTGGCCTAGCACCTTGATTTGCAAATCCCTCTACTTGTTCTTGTTCAGCAAAACTCTTTAATGACTGAGTATCCAAGCCGCGATGACATATTGGACACGACTCGTTTTCATTTAGCCAGCCGGAAATACATAATCGGTGGAAGTTATGCTGGCAAGGAGTAACTAAAAGATTGTTTTCTGAAACTTCTTCATTGCATAGCCCACACGCTGAAGTCATATTCTGAAGCTGATGCAAGTTCTCGTTACTGTGTAGAACCGACATAGTTCCAATAGCAAAAAAAAATC
>NW_016157220.1:226215-230549 GCF_001687245.7 Rhagoletis zephyria | reverse complement strand
CTTTACGCGTTGGCGACGGCGAGTACCGCAGACGATGGAACGATGAGCTGTATGAGCTTTACAACGATATGGACATAGTGCAGCGAATTAAAATACAGCGGCTCCGCTGGCTTGGTCATGTCGTTCGAATGGACACCGACGCTCCAGCTCTGAAAGTATTCAACTCGGAACCCGCTGGTGGTAGCAGAGGAAGAGGGAGGCCCCCACTGTGATGGAAAGATCAGGTGGAGAAGGACTTGGCTTCACTTGACGTTTCCAATTGGCGTCAGTTGGCACAGAGGAGAAACGACTGGCGTGCTTTGCTGAACTCGGCCAAAATCGCTTAGGCGGTTACAGCGCCAAAAAAGAAGAAGAAGAAGATGAGCTGTGCATGCTAGCTTCAGCCTGGTTCATAGCTCCATGGGGTGGTTCTTGCTCACTACTTTATACAAGTCCATGACCATACAAAAAAATTTCATGCACATCTTATTTTATAAAACAGACAACAGCTAAACGATTAAGATAATGCCCTTAAAACCTAACCTTACGGAAACGGACCGACTTAATATGGAGTGAGAATCATTTGGATCAACCCCCGTGGAGTTGCCGCGAAACCGCCTCTCCGCTCTCCCCTACCCAACCTATGAGATATACATTCCTCTTGCATCGCCGAACCCAACAAATACCTAAAGACCTAAGGCTCAATCATCCCACAGTAAAAGAAATTTAGCACCTCATTATTCCTAGTTAAATAGTACAATTCATTTATTAATTAAGTTGGTAAACATATGTAAATATACAAAAAGAATACAATTTAGAAATTCTTCAAATTCCTTAAGCTTAAATGTAGTAATTGATATGTATTTAAACTTTAGTTATATGTATTTAAATTAGTGTCTAACTTTTCATTCGATAATGTTTCGGACCGCCCTAATGCAACTTTCAATATTAACCTCTATACGGATATATAAACGTAATTTGTCAATTAACATACGCAGATATGTAAATATGTACGTTTGCTCTTAATTTATGTTTAGGTAATTAACATATGTATTTAATGTAATTAGCGTTAAGAGAAAACCACTGCAGGTGGAGTAGCATGACGGAATGTGGATCTTTCGAACATGTTAAGCATGTTAAGAAAATAATTATGGACAATTAGCAAAATTAAGTCAGTATATGTATACATAAGTGTGGATATATATAAAGTCTTCAATTAATTTTCCGTTAAACTAATGGGAGGATATTTTAATGATCCATTGGTTTTTTTTTTGTTTTTATTATTGGACAGAGATTTTTAAGTGCTTAAAATATACAAAAAATTAATAGTGCAATTCAACCCATTCGCTTGGTTGTTCTTAATTTGTTAGTGTCGATATTTACACAGGCGCATATTGAATAAATATTTTATTAAATTGGGAATGCCCCGTTATGCAATCAATGCTTAGATAACTAAATGGAATAGCCTTTTCGTTTGTACATTCAAGTATAGTAGTTATACAAAATGAAGTATTATCAAATTATAGAAATGTCTCCTTGTCTAATAAATATGGAGAATATAGTTCTGAAATTCTGAAATATGCAACAAAAAGCCCAGCGTCCAAAAAGACCGTAAAAATAGAGAGACAGTAGCCCGCAATTAGCTGGTGAATCTTTAATACTTTCTTTCAGCAATTCCAAAAGTAAAGTATACACTATTCCACATTTGTAACCTTTCTTATCTATATATATATGTATATATTTAAAAATACATATTATCTTGCCTCCCTTGCTCTCTTGATAGGTTTTAGTGAGGTCCTCTGGATACCCAACGTAGCCAACTGCTGCCTCCAGGTTACGTATGGATTCGTCCAAAACGTGACTGCGACTCGATTAATCCACGAACTAGCCCGCATGTACACCAAAAAATCGGTCTATGTATATATTTAACGACCGCGAATGCTGTTGATTATTAGATTTAATTTTTTTTTTTTACTTCAATTTATCACGTCCGACACGTAGACAAGCTGCATCCAAAAAGAAAGAAAAGAATCCCATCAGCGGAAGTAGAGGTTGACACTTGCGAGAATGTAGACAGATTATCCGTGGTCTTATACTGTCAACGCCACTCATTTGCCATTACCTAGGGTTGCATTTGAGTGTAGTTAGCCGCGTTTTATTCATGTATCTACCGTCATCGCGCTCACAAAATCGGTTTAAAAATGCGACTATTAATCGAGTATATTTTTGTTTATTTTTAAATTTTTTTGGTAAATTTACACGATGAGTATGCATTTTTCTCGTTTACATATTTTCGTGTGTAAAAATCCTTTTTGTTAGCGGCTTTACACAATTCTACGGGTGAAATTAAACAGCAGATGTGTATTTTGTAGCTTGTACACACCTTCGTAGTAAATTTACGTACACCACAGCAGCTATATTACACTCTACAAAGTCCGAAATTTAAACAAGCTATTCGTTTAATAATCGAGCATATAATTTCGCGAATAATAAGGTAGGAAATCAGTAACCTACTATACCTTTTAGGTAGGAAATCTACTCAATTTTTTTTAGAGTGTATGTTAGCCAATTGAAAATAAATATTGGGACTAAAAATGTACACGATATGTAACATTCTTAAAATTCTTATACGCTGGGATAATGATAGATATCTACACATATAAATAGATACACACGTAACAATGAAGTGTTGAAACCACTTTTTGGAGGTCACCAATATATCTATTATACCAACTACGCTGGGGAATTGAAACTTGGCACGAATACGAGCAAATTTTTGGTAGAAATATTTCTTTCCAAGGTACTGATATATGTTCCAAATATGAACCAAATCGGTCTAGCCGTTTAGTAGTTTAATGACATACAATATACAGAAAACTCTATGGAATTGTGAAATTGTGACATCTCACTTTCCTAATTTTTTGGCAACAACAACAAAAAGTTTCAAATTTTTTAAATCGAAAAGCCTTCCACACAGAAGGTCCAAAAAGCACTTTTTACAGAATTGAAATCGGTTCAGCCGTTTGGTCAGGCATCACCGTCATACGGAAAACATTTAATTTTTATATATATAGATGACGATTACAACTCCTCCAACTTTTTGAGTCGTTATATCTCGGAAACGTTGGCTCTTATAAAACAAACTATTTAGACATTTTTATAGATAATTATCTGATCTACAATTTTTGTCTAAACTTACCGTTCTGCTGAAAATCGCGAATCCCCCGTTTTCGTGACCTTTGACCCCGAGTAACTTTTTTTCCAGGTATCGGATCGATGAGGACTTTCTAGATTTCATTTATGATGGTGTTTTGAACAATCCTACGAATTTTCATCTGGGTGGGAATAATTGTAACCTCGAATGTCTAAATTGGCCGGGCTATTATTCCCCAAAACACTTTGGGGAAAGTACATACTATTACACCCGCAAACATAGTTGACCGCGAAAAGAAGTTTACTCGTCTTTCTTCGCCGTCGACTAGGTTTAGACGCCTTTCTTCGCTTGTTCGTCCTTTTTCACGATCAACTTTTGAGCTCGCGCCTTTATTCGTGTCTAGTGACGATATGGTTTCATATATATATACTCTTAGTGGGTCTTTTGAAGGCCACATGGAGGCTTAGGGTAAAACCTTAATCATAATAGGGGTAATCTCAAAGTCTTGCTCGTTGCATGGTTTGAACGAAAGGCAAAAATACTATTCCAAATTTGCAAGAGTAGCAAATAGCAAAAGTCAGTGTCAAATACAAAAACCAGATACAGGCCAGCTTAACGATGTGGTCGTCATTTAGAAGATTTTTATCTGTACCCGAGCGCACTTGTGTACAAGGGTATATTAATTTTGTTTACATAACGGTTATTTGTAACAGCCAAAACGAATCGAGATAGATATAGACAAATGTAAACATAAATGATCAGGATGAAAAAAGAAATCGATTAAGCCATCTGTCCGTTTGTCCGTCTGTCCGTCTGTCCGTCCGTCCGTGTATACGATAACTCGAGCAAAAGTTTAAATATCTCAACGAAATTTGGTACGTAGGTTTCCCTTAACCCAAGGTAGGTTAATATTGAAAATGGGCGAAAGCGGACTGTAACCACGCCCACTTTCCATATAACGGTAATTTCCAGTAATACGAAAACTGCGATATTTTAGTAACTACTGAAGATAGTTCACTCAAAATTGACATTTACAATAATTTTTAGACGAAAAATAAAAATATTATAATTTTTAATATTTTTATTGAGCTTTGTACCACGATTGTTTATTAGGAAAAATTGAAAAAGCAACAAAGTCTAAGCGGTAGAAGTTATAGCACTATTTCGGAGATCACCACATCTCCTCATCAGACTTCTTTTT
>NW_016157220.1:215454-221256 GCF_001687245.7 Rhagoletis zephyria | reverse complement strand
TAGCAAAATTTGACTCTGGTATTGCGCTCGGTTTCTGTGTCTTTTTGTTATAGTCTCTTATATGCTCGCGGAATCTTGTTTTTATTTTACGACCTGTTTGACTTATGTAACTATGCTGGCATTTGCAAGTTAGTTTATAGACTCCTTGTTTATCCAATGGATCTTCTTGATTTGTGGTGTTCCGTAGTATCCGTCCCACGTTGTTATTTGTTCTGAATGATGTGCGAAGGTTGTGTTTCTGGAACAGCTTTGCAAGTTTGTACGTTGACTTTCCAGTATAGGTTAATACCGCCCAATTTTTGTTATTGTTTTCTTCTTTGTTTGGCTTTTTGTTTTTGTGCTACCTTCGGATTTCTTCTACCAGATCTCTTTTGTATCCGTTATTAGCCGCTATGGCATATACTTGCGCCGTGTATTTAATGTTCGGCTCCGCCCGAACTTAGACTTTTTTACTTGTTTTTTTTTTTACTTTTCCAGAAATTTATTGGGCTTCTAAAAGATTTTTATATATGTGTTGATGTTTCCACTTTTAGCAATTAAATTGTTTTTTAAAGTGTGGCAACTTTGCTTAAATTAATTACTTATGTATGTCAGAAACGAATAATAAGTTGACAGATTTTATTTTTAATTCCAGTTCTCTTCCTTTTTTCCTTTTCGCTCTCACTAAAAGGCTCGCTTAAGGTGAACACGTTTCTTTATCAGTTCTTTTGTATATTACCAAATTGTAATCGATTTTCATCCAACTATTAGTTTAATTAAACCACAAATTGCTTATCAAAAACGTTGTCGTTATTACTCACTTGAGATTGTTTTACTTTGCGTTTTGTTTGGGCGGTTCTGGGAATACCTCCAAAAAGTTCCACAGGTTACGGGCCCAGAGTCCTAACTGCAACATCATTACTTCAGACATCTAGAGTCCTATATAGAAAGTGAACAATCTCTGTTTCCCGTCGATTTAGCAATTCGAGCGGAGCTGATGGAAAATTCGACCGACAACATTGGTAGCCACAGCAATATTAAACCTGAGTTTCAAGATATCGCGGAGACAAGAATGAGTGAATCAAAGGTATATCACATACATCGGTTCAATGGACAGAACTATCAACTATGGCGAAGACAAGTGGAAATATACATGACCGAGAATAAGCTTAAGAAATACATCCTGGGAGCGGAGAGGAGAACCGAAGCCTACGCTACACAATGGGACGAAAAAGACGCGGAAGCGCAAGCATTTATTATGAGGGCTATAGAGCTTAAACAATTAAACTATCTTACTGAATGCACGACGGCAGCACAAATGTGGTCCAAACTAAAAGCTGTCCATGCTGAGAAAAGCGAACAATCGGCGCAGGTTCTACTAGAAAAATTTATGAGCGCTAAAATGACCGATGATGAGGTAGTAGTCGATTACGTCGCAAATATAACTTCCATAGCACAACGACTCAAAGACATGCAATTGGAGCAGAAGGAACCAATGGTTATTGCGAAAATTCTAAGTAGTTTCAAAGCTAAACTTGATCATGTACGCACAGCTTGGTATGCAGTTTCACGCGAAACCAAAGTATTGAACGTTTAACCGAGCATTTAGTAAACGAAGAAAGTCTAATGAATTTACGATCAAATTTAGAGAACGGCATACGCCCAATTCAGTCTACTCAACAAGTAAAAGCAAAGGTAACAGCAGAAACTACTCAACAAATAAAGGTAAAAACAACAATTATGGTAAACGTAAAGGCAATTGTAACTATTGCCATAAGCCTGGTCATTGGGCTCGAGAATGCCGAAAACGTCAAAAGCATCACCAAAGCGTACTAGATAACAAGTAAAAAAGTCTAAGTTCGGGCGGAGCCGAACATTAAATACCCGGCGCAAGTATTAAATATATATTGAAATTTCAAGCATTTATGAAATTTACAGTTATATGAAAAGCGGCCGTAATTTTAGTCAGATTTCATTAATTTTCAACGGTTTGCTTTTATGTGGCAAGCACAATAACCATACCGAGTTTGGTACAAATTGCTAAAACGGTTAGCGAGATACATATATGTGATCATAAGTGGGCGGTGCCACGCCCGTTTTCCAAAATTTTATCATAAACGTATTTATTGGTAAAGAATTGTTGCAACAAACCAGTTCGAAAAATTAGCTTTATTATTAACTGATTTATCGAGGATTTCGTATTTCTCTAAATTACCGTTATATGGGATGTGGGCGTGGTTATTGTCAGATTTTAAAAATTTTCGGCCGTTTGGTATGCTGTGCCAGGGCCAACAACTGTGCCAAGTTTGGAAGAAATGTGTGCAGCGGTTACCAAGATATACACATGGTACCATAAGTGGGCGTGGCTACGCCCATTTTCCAAAAATTTTCAATATTCTTATTTTTCGTCTAACAATCATTGTAAATATCAATTTTGTGTGAATTACCTTCTGTAGTTACTAAAATATCGCAGTTTTCGTATTTCTGAAAATTACCGTTATATGGGAGGTAGGCGTGGTTATTGTCCGCTTTCGCCCATTTTCAATAGCGTCCGTCCTGTGCCCAAAGGAAGTGCACGTACCAAGTTTCGTAAAGATATCTCAATTTTTACTCTAGTTATCTTGTGCACAGACGGACGGACAGACAGTCACCGCTTAATCGACTTCTCTTTTCATTCTGATCATTTATGTATACATTTGTCTATATCTATCTCGATTCGTTTTGCCTGTTACAAACAACCGTTATGTGAACAAAGTTATAATACCCTTGTGCACAAGTGCGCTCGGGTATAAAAATGCCACACCAAGGAGACAACTGATCGTAAGAATTCATATTTATTCATTTTGAACGCATCAAGGAATTTAAACAAAGTAAACAACGTGTTCTATGCTGACTCTGGTGCCATTGATTGCAAAAGGAACTTTTTACTAATTTAAATGATAAAATTAACAAAGTTCATGTAAAATTTGGTGACGGACGACGGTTGAAAGTGGAAGGTAAAGGCGACATCGAAGTATGTGGTTTTGAGAACTCCCTGTCGTTGCAGAGCTAGATAAAAATTGTATTTCGATTTCAAGAGCAACCGAAAGAGGTTCNTAGTTATCTTGTGCACAGACGGACGGACAGACAGTCACCGCTTAATCGACTTCTCTTTTCATTCTGATCATTTATGTATACATTTGTCTATATCTATCTCGATTCGTTTTGCCTGTTACAAACAACCGTTATGTGAACAAAGTTATAATACCCTTGTGCACAAGTGCGCTCGGGTATAAAAATGCCACACCAAGGAGACAGCTGATCGTAAGAATTCATATTTATTCATTTTGAACGCATCAAGGAATTTAAACAAAGTAAACAACGTGTTCTATGCTGACTCTGGTGCCATTGATTGCAAAAGGAACTTTTTACTAATTTAAATGATAAAATTAACAAAGTTCATGTAAAATTTGGTGACGGACGACGGTTGAAAGTGGAAGGTAAAGGCGACATCGAAGTATGTGGTTTTGAGAACTCCCTGTCGTTGCCGAGCTAGATAAAAATTGTATTTCGATTTCAAGAGCAACCGAAAGAGGTTCCAGAGTCATATTCGAATCTGGTGGTAAATACGTTTACTTCATGAATGGTACCAGCGTAATTAGTGAAGGCGAAAGTGAAAATGGTTAATATCGAATGGACTTAAATCTAGAAATTACTTCGTCAGCAAATGTTCTGACAACCGAGACTGCAATGCTTTGGGACGAGCGACTTGGGCACACAAACTTTGCTACACTTCGAGAAATGTGTGCGCGAAACGTGATAGATGATTTACATGTCACTGATATGCAACGAAGTTATGCATTTTGTGAAGGCTGTGCCTACGGAAAGCAGCACAGAAAATGGTTTCCAAAAGGCGATGCAAAACGCGCGGAAATACCTGCTGAAGTTTTTCATATGGATCTGTGCGNAGCGAACCCTAAAGTCTATTACTTGAAAGTAAAGCGAATGAGAAACAAGTAAGAAAGTCTAAGTTCGGGCGGAGCCGAACATTAAATACCCGGCGCAAGTATTAAATATATGTTTTCCACCTTTCCGAAAGCTACCGCTACATGATAAGCCGGGGTGTATANTAAAAGCCTTTTGCAATTTTCTGGCAAAATTTTTTTAATTTCACACCAAATTTTTTTTTTAATTTTTCACAAAAACAACAAAAAATATAATCGATAATCGCATGAGGCTATTGCCTGAAAATTTTAAAATGCGCTTAGTGGCAATGTGCAACTATGATAGCACGGCCGAGTAATCATAGTCAACTTATGTACAGTAGTCGAACAAACTATAGCACCAAATTTTCACAACTTTTAAAATATATATTTTTTGCTGTTTTTTTAATTTTGGTTAGTTTTTTTATAGATCATTCTTTAAAAACATCCGTATAAATACAAGTTTAAAGGCAGTGTCACACGATTGGGTATTTGCCAAAATTTGGTGCAAATCGTATCCCAATTGTGTGAACACCCAAAATATTTTTCTTTATTCCATAGTTATTATTATTTTTCATAGAACATCGCTGTATTCAACAAATTTTCGTTAAAATTTCGAGTTTTTTAATTAAATTCTGAGTAAGCAGTTTTGTGGCGCATTGAATTCTAGTATTTCGATTGAGTTCTTAGAATTTTTAAAAAGTTCGAAATTTGCACGCAAATTTGTTGAATTTTTTTTTAATATTGCACAAATTTGGAAACTTGGATTTACACAGGTTTTGTTAAAGAATGAACTATATTTTTATAAAAAAAATAACAAAAGTTCAATAACGATAAAAGTAATACGTTAAAACTTGGCAAAATGTGATTCGGCTATAATTTTTTGACCACTGCACATTAGGTCAAATATTACTTTTTCTTGGCGAAATTAATAGCAGCTAAAATATTGCACTATTTTAATGTAAAATGATGCCAACCGTTAAAAAAATTGTCAAGTTAGTAAATAAAATGTGCAAACATGACTTAACCGAAACCGACATGAAACCGAAACCCAAACCTAAACCGTAACCATTTAAAACCGAAACCGTAGCCGTTGTCTTGATTTGAAAAGGAAAGATACCGAAACCGTTTCAATCACAGGTTTCAATCGGTTTCCAGAAATTTATAAAAATAATAAATACAAATTTCTTTGAAATAAATGATTTATTTAACCAAAATCAGAAATATTTTGCTAAAATTCTTGTTAAGTAGTAAATAAGTATGGCAAGGTAACTTTTCGCAACTTTTGATTATATAGAAAAACGTTATATAAACAGATTAAAGGAATTGTAATTTTTAATTTTTTTAAAGTTGTTTGAGCAAAATCGGACTAGTGGTTCTTGAGTTATGTCAAAAAAAGACCACCAAAGGTGAAAATTTCCCCTATATGATAGTTATATATATATCTCGGTTCCTAGACGTGACCCAGTGAAACGCCGGGACACGTATAACTTCTTTTTTACCGATATAACTTTCCCCGGTAGTTTGAACCCTTCCCGATCACTGACCCCAACCATTGGTCTCACAGTGTTATATTTAATTAGTTTCTTTCCCGTACGCAATGCGGGATCCCGCGTGTGCCCAAAATAGCCCAGAAATCATTCGTGTGCTCGACAAAATGGGTAATAGAGAGCGAAAATTGGAACTTATTGGATCGTAGGTGTCTTCTTCTTCCTGCCCGAAACAGCCCGGACTTTTTCTCCGGATAAAATGGATAAAGTGTCAAAGTGCATATCCGCTGTATTGTGTTTACATGTTGCCTGCATTTACTTGGTGCTTTTAAGGAATAGTGAATGGCCTGTTGATGTATTTTCAATCTTTA
>NW_016157220.1:205009-212751 GCF_001687245.7 Rhagoletis zephyria | reverse complement strand
GACGGACGGACGGACAGACAGTCACCGCTTAATCGATTTCTCTTTTCATTCTGATCATTTATGTATACATTTGTCTATATCTATCTCGATTCGTTTTGCCTGTTACAAACAACCGTTATGTGAACAAAGTTATAATACCCTTGTGCACAAGTGCGCTCGGGTATAAAAATGCCACACCAAGGAGACAACTGATCGTAAGAATTCATATTTATTCATTTTGAACGCATCAAGGAATTTAAACAAAGTAAACAACGTGTTCTATGCTGACTCTGGTGCCACTGATCATATGTCATTGCAAAAGGAACTTTTTACTAATTTAAATGATAAAATTAACAAAGTTCATGTAAAAGTTGGTGACGGACGACGGTTGAAAGTGGAAGGTAAAGGCGACATCGAAGTATGTGGTTTTGAGAACTCCCGGTCGTTCCCGAGCTAGATAAAAATTGTATTTCGATTTCAAGAGCAACCGAAAGAGGTTCCAGAGTCATATTCGAATCTGGTGGTAAATACGTTTACTTCATGAATGGTACCAGCGTAATTAGTGAAGGCGAAAGTGAAAATGGTTAATATCGAATGGACTTAAATCTAGAAATTACTTCGTCAGCAAATGTTCTGACAACCGAGACTGCAAACTTTGCTACACTTCGAGAAATGTGTGCGCGAAACGTGGTAGATGATTTACATGTCACTGATATGCAACGAAGTTATGCATTTTGTGAAGGCTGTGCCTACGGAAAGCAGCACAGAAAATCGTTTCCAAAAGGCGGTGCAAAACGCGCGGAAATACCTGCTGAAGTTTTTCATATGGATCTGTGCGGAAAAATGAGTGCCTCATCAATTAGTGGATCCAATTACTTTCTTCTTTTGAAAGATGACTCCTCGCGTTATGGTTTTGTCTATTTTTTGAGAAATAAGACAGATGTTTTTAAAAGCCTTTTGCAATTTTCTGGCAAATTTTTTTTAATTTCACACAAAATTTTTTTTTTAATTTTTCACAAAAACAACAAAAAATATAATCGATAATCGCATGAGGCTATTGCCTGAAAATTTTAAAATGCGCTTAGTGGCATTGTGCAACTATGATAGCACGGCCGAGTAATCATAGTCAACTTATGTACAGTAGTCGAACAAACTATAGCACCAAATTTTCACAACTTTTAAAATATATTTTTTGCTGTTTTTTTAATTTTGGTTAGTTTTTTATAGATCATTCTTTAAAAACATCCGTATAAATACAAGTTTAAAGGCAGTGTCACACGATTGGGTATTTGCCAAAATTTGGTGCAAATCGTATCCCAATTGTGTGAACACCCAAAATATTTTTCTTTATTCCAATCACGAAAATGAATTTGTTGAAATTTTTCATAGAACATCGCTATATTCAACAAATTTTCGTTAAAATTTCGAGTTTTTTAATTAAATTCTGAGTAAGCAGTTTTGTGGCGCATTGAATTCTAGTATTTCGATTGAGTTCTTAGAATTTTTAAAAAGTTCGAAATTTGCACGCAAATTTGTTGAATTTTTTTTTAATATTGCACAAATTTGGAAACTTGGATTTACACAGGTTTTGTTAAAGAATGAACTATATTTTTGTAAAAAAAATAACAAAAGTTCAATAACGATAAAAGTAATACGTTAAAACTTGGCAAAATGTGATTCGGCTATAATTTTTTGACCACTGCACATTAGGTCAAAGATTACTTTTTCTTGGCGAAATTAATAGCAGCTAAAATATTGCACTATTTTAATGTAAAATGATGCCAACCGTTAAAAAAATTGTCAAGTTAGTAAATAAAATGTGCAAACATGACTTAACCGAAACCGACATGAAACCGAAACCCAAACCTAAACCGTAACCATTTAAAACCGAAACCGTAGCCGTTGTCTTGATCTGAAAAGGAAAGATACCGAAACCGTTTCAATCACAGGTTTCAATCGGTTTCCAGAAATTTATAAAAATAATAAATACAAATTTCTTTGAAATAAATGATTTATTTAACCAAAATCAGAAATATTTTGCTAAAATTCTTGTTAAGTAGTAAATAAGTATGGCAAGGTAACTTTTCGCAACTTTTGATTATATAGAAAAACGTTATATAAACAGATTAAAGGAATTGTAATTTTTAATTTTTTTAAAGTTGTTTGAGCAAAATCGGACTAGTGGTTCTTGAGTTATATCAAAAAAAGACCACCAAAGGTGAAAATTTCCCCTATATGATAGTTATATATATATATCTCGGTTCCTAGACGTGACCCAGTGAAACGCCGGGACACGTATAACTTCTTTTTTACCGATATAACTTTCCCCGGTAGTTTGAACCCTTCCCGATCACTGACCCCAACCATTGGTCTCACAGTGTTATATTTAATTAGTTTCTTTCCCGTACGCAATGCGGGATCCCGCGTGTGCCCAAAATAGCCCAGAAATCATTCCTGTGCTCGACAAAATGGGTAATAGAGAGCGAAAATTGGAACTTATTGGATCGTAGGTGTCTTCTTCTTCCTGCCCGAAACAGCCCGGACTTTTTCTCCGGATAAAATGGATAAAGTGTCAAAGTGCATATCCGCTGTATTGTGTTTACATGTTGCCTGCATTTACTTGGTGCTTTTAAGGAATAGTGAATGGCCTGTTGATGTATTTTCAATCTTTATACTTAAAATCAAATTTGTGAAACCAAAATTCAATTTTCAAGTGTTTGCATTTAATACCACGTTCTGGCCGACAATGAAAACACTTTGAAAACGAGTTTTGGGATTGTGGGCAGAAGGCTGTTCACACCGGTTATTAGTGTTTGCGTTGACATTTCTTACATCACTTGATTGCAGTTTTGCTACACAAAAACAAAACCAAAACACTTTTCCTTCATTTTTTTTTCATTTGCAACCTTTAACTTTCTTTCTTATTTTGCTATGGCCAGGCAATTAACAATAAATCCGAAATGGCGTATTAAAGATGATAAAATATGGCTTCCACTTCGATAAATTAACGAAAAAAAAACTAGTGAAGACCCCGATTGGAATCGAAATTGGAATTGGAGTCGAAAACCAGTTTTAGCAACGAAAACATGTTTTCGATGTCGATCAGAACATAGTATAAGTGACAAAAACAAGAACAACGTGAATCAGCTGTTTCTCGAATTGTGGGCACGAAATGTGGTTTTTTTCTTATGGACTTTGTTCCATTTTTGAGAGAAAATGTTTCTCTTATTCTCTAATTACCGGATCCGTCCGGATTGTTAGGGAAAGAACCTAGTGTTAATATTATCAGTGAACTGTAATTTTTGATTTTCTTTCCTCAACGTTTAAGACATTGTGATTTAAATAGTATCAACAAAATGTCTGTGAAAATCACACTTACTTATATGTATGTATATCAAGAACCTAGGGATGCAAAAACAACATCGATGCATCGGAAACATCGATGTTTGCTATTCGATATATCGAATCAAACCGATGTTTTGGACCTTCCGATATACATCGATATATCGATGTATTTTTTTCGATGCACCGACTTTTGTGTGCAATGTACACTGTACATACTAACATTATTTTGTATGCTTCCAAACTCGTCGCTCTAGTAACTATTTTAAAAGTGGATTTTTCACTATTTATGCACTTTTAAAATATACATTCTATTAATATTATCCAAAATGTTATTGCACTAATAAATTGCTACTTTATTAGTAGAAACGTTTATTGCCAAAAGACCATCTACATTATCATATTAATTGATATGATATTGACACTCTAAAACCATTTGGAAATTTGGACAGATCTTAAACAGCAATTTCCAAAATTTGTTCACATAGCTTATCAGCATAGTGAAATAATATAAGTGTGCCAGCCAGTTGGATGTACGCTTATTTCAAAGCAAAATATGAGGTTCGTCATTTTCGCTTTTATCAAATCTGGCATTAGCCCTTGGTTTTGTTGCATCCTCTGCCCGATTCCAGCTTAGATTCTCATCACGATAGACTGAAAACGCACAAGCGGCAAGAATTGACATGTTTTTTTTTAATTTTTTACTCAAATCAAAAAGCTTCATAATTTCTCACTCAAAAGGGAAAAAATTATGATAATAAATTGCCAAATAAGTGAACCGAAATTGCTAGCTGGCACACTTAATATCATGATACAAAAAAAAAAGGTAGTTCCATTGTCACTTTTTCGTCGCCATATTGACAACCTGACAATTAAGCAGATTGTGACATTTCGTGCTACCATACCCAATATCTAAAATCCTTAAAATTTTCTTATTAATTTTTTGTCGATTTAAAAATCTTTGTTCTTAAGCATAGTATTTTATTCCTATTTCACGTGAAAAAGCTGTTAAATTGCATATAAAATTTCTTTCTGTGAAATAAGTGTGAAATTCCACAACATTTCCTCAGCAAAGTAATATTCTGTTCATGCTGTGAAAAAGCTTGCAACATTTTTGCAAAATGAAGCTAGCAACACAATTTTCATGACATTTTTAAATACACATGTAGATTTTAAATTGTGTGAAAATTGACAGTTTATAGTAACGTAATCCCTCAAGGTTTAGCTTAACATGGTTCTAGGGATACACCCTGTGTGTGTTACTTTCCAGAAGGTGTCGCGCCCGTTTTTCTGTACATATTTCCATTGGAAATGCTTCCAGAGGTATCTATGCGTTACCAGAATTTTAGTTTATATGGCTTATACCACTAGCTCTCGTAGCTGGCTACGAGATCGTTTTCATATAACCCCATTTTTCATAGGTTTTGGATTGATTTCATTTACCTCTATTCCAAGTTCTACGGTGGCACGCTGCATTTTCCAATAAACCCATATTTTTCCATGAGCTTGAGATTGACTTCATACACATACGTATATCCATACCAAGTTCCAGAACTCTACCATAAATACTTCCAGAGATATGCACTACGAAAAATTCGATTTGTATGGGAGGTTCCACACCCCATTAGATATCGGTTTTGTTTTAGCCTATAACCATTCTTGGAAGATTTGTGTCCGAAATTTCAAAAAAAAATCGGTATAGCCGGTATGGGCATGTGACTCCTCAAGGGAAATGAACTAATGATTGCAAAAAATGAAATCAAACGCCGTAGTTGACCAAAAACGAACATCAGACTTCATTCTCTCAACTTCTAAGAATGTAGAAAAGCTAAGAAATATATAATAAGATAGGATATATTAAAACAGTCTCCAGAACATTTACCAAAAGACGCCCCTGAACTACACAAATTAGGTTGATTGAAAATTAGGTTTTATATATTTCATTTACACTTCACTTTTGGGTGTGTCAAAATTTCATCTGAAAACAATATGTGTTGTGAAAAAATTTGGCGGCCATGGCTCCCAAAATAAATTCCATTTGCTGTTAAATGGACAAAGACAATATGTATTAAATAACACGTCGAAATGTATAATTTCATTTGAATTATATCAGAATCATCGTATCAGATATGGAAAACTACATTGTGAAATAATCAGATGACATGAGGACACTGAAAAAATTTTAAAATATGTTCACTAATTGTATTAATATTAAAATAATGATTTGGCAAGTTGTTATCGAATTTAATGTAAAATTTAAACGTTTTTAAGATAAGATATTAATTATTTTTAAAAGGTAAATATTAACACAACTATTTTACTTATAATCCCAAATTTAGGATATAAATCACCCACACCAAAAAACTTACAGTTGGGTAACGCCGCTTCGAATTTTTCACAACTGATCAATTGTCAAAAATCTGCTTTTTAATCAAAAAGTTGTTTATTGAAACTACCTTCTTTTTTGTATCATGTTTAATATTATTTCATTATGCTTATAAACATTTAACATTTGTCGTTACCAGAGACTGAAACTAAAAGTTATTTTAAAATTTTTGATATCAAAAAGGCATAGTGAAAAAATTATGCTATAGCTTATGCATTAGACTCGTCTCTCATTATAGATTCTGATTCCTCCATGACTTTTAAAAATATGACTTTTATCATTTTGAGCAAATAATACCGACTATTTCTCCTCTTTATTTCTTTAAGGCAAAAATAAACGTCAAAATTTGCGTTTTATTTTTTTGAGCAGAAAATAATCGGTAGTTGTTGACTTTTATTTTTTCAGGCAAAAATAAAAGTCAAAGTTAAAAATCAAGTATTCCAGAGCTATATATATTAGAATGTGATAGTTTTGAAGCTTCCACATGGATTTTAATAACCCCTATACCCAAATACCAGGGTTAGTTCACATATATATACATATGTATACATAAAATACATGAAGGGAATTTTTGTTAACGGCATCAGATCTGCACCGATTATTCGATTTTCAAAACTGAGGTGCAAAATTAAAGGGCTTCGCCTCTAGATGTATGTACCATAAGGCATGCCTTTTTTGAATAGGGTTGCCACCTTTTTTTAAATTATAACCGCTCGTTGTATTAAAACAGAAGAGGTGCCAAATTAAAGGGCTAGGCCTGTATATGTGCAAGAAAGTCTCACTTTTTTGAATAGGGTTGCCACCTGCTTCTAAAATAGAAGAATTACACCGTTCGTTGTATTAAAATAGAATAGGTACAAATAAAAGGGCTGGGCCTGTAGATGTGCAAGAAGGTTTCAGTTTTTTGAATAGGGTTACCACCTGCTTCTAAAATCATAAGACTTACACCGTTCGCGCAATTTAAAAAATAAGGTGCCATGTAAACGGGCTTGATCTAAAGATTTACAAGAAAGAACGTCTTATTTTTTTGAAAAGTCTTGCCGCCTAATAAATTTTTATTTTTGGGAAGAGCATCAGATTTACACCGTTCTGTCGCGTTTCCAAATGAGACGTCAGATTAAAAATATTGACTTACAGACCGGTTTTGGTTTTTGAAAGGGTTGCCGCCTAATTAAAAATGCATTGTCTAAATATGATAGTCAGTAAAAGGTCACAATATAGGCAGCAAGAGAAAGGGGTGTGAGACTAAATTAATATGTTGGTGTTTTTACCACTTATTAAACAAATGTATAACTATGATTGGTAAGTGTCGAAGACATGGATGATGATGAATAATTAGTTAACCTTTACCTTATACATATATATTTGAAATGTAATAGAATTACTTATAATGAATTAACATGAAGAATTAGTCACCCTTTACTTTATATACATATTTGATTTGTAATAGAATTACTTAATTCGAAACTGAACATACTCACTATCCGTAAATATATATATAAAAAATGGTACTAGAATTCCTTTTTGAAAATATGTATTTTTTCCGAATGTGAGCTCTCGGCTCCCGCAGGGGCAATCGCAATCGAATCGTCGACTAGACCAGTTATTAATTTCAATTTAATTATACAGTCCACTATATTTTCTCATTTTTGAATAAACTCGGAAGAATTTGTATTACCTTAAAATTTACTTTACTTATTCAATTAAATATACTCAAACACACCCCTTTACGTTGCCAAAGAGCAACATATGGTCCTTACGCGCCATCGAAAAGAATTCGCAGCACTTAACGCGCAAAGCACTCTAAACAAAGCTGGAGTATCGCCATATATTTTTTCTGCTCGAAAAACGAAAAAGTTATTCGATTAAATAAAATAAAATAATAAATTAAATTAAATAAATCATTCCACAACAACAAACAGTGAAAGGTGAAATAAAGAACTGAAAACTGAAGACATTTAATAAACATTAATTGCAAAATCAAAAATTGAACATTGAAAAACACACAAAATTTTGAGGACCAGGTGGTCCACTG
>NW_016157220.1:172765-204984 GCF_001687245.7 Rhagoletis zephyria | reverse complement strand
AAAAAAAATAACAAAAGTTCAATAACGATAAAAGTAATACGTTAAAACTTGGCAAAATGTGATTCGGCTATAATTTTTTGACCACTGCACATTAGGTCAAAGATTACTTTTTCTTGGCGAAATTAATAGCAGCTAAAATATTGCACTATTTTAATGTAAAATGATGCCAACCGTTAAAAAAATTGTCAAGTTAGTAAATAAAATGTGCAAACATGACTTAACCGAAACCGACATGAAACCGAAACCCAAACCTAAACCGTAACCATTTAAAACCGAAACCGTAGCCGTTGTCTTGATCTGAAAAGGAAAGATACCGAAACCGTTTCAATCACAGGTTTCAATCGGTTTCCAGAAATTTATAAAAATAATAAATACAAATTTCTTTGAAATAAATGATTTATTTAACCAAAATCAGAAATATTTTGCTAAAATTCTTGTTAAGTAGTAAATAAGTATGGCAAGGTAACTTTTCGCAACTTTTGATTATATAGAAAAACGTTATATAAACAGATTAAAGGAATTGTAATTTTTAATTTTTTTAAAGTTGTTTGAGCAAAATCGGACTAGTGGTTCTTGAGTTATATCAAAAAAAGACCACCAAAGGTGAAAATTTCCCCTATATGATAGTTATATATATATATCTCGGTTCCTAGACGTGACCCAGTGAAACGCCGGGACACGTATAACTTCTTTTTTACCGATATAACTTTCCCCGGTAGTTTGAACCCTTCCCGATCACTGACCCCTACCATTTGTCTCACAGTGTTATTAAATAATTTGAGCTTAATTGTGGTGGCAACACTTTTCGAAAAATGAAAATCAGTTCGCAAAATATGGAGCTATTGGAAAAGTGGCCATGGCACCTACCATACAAGCCGAATTTCATACTACATATCTCTGGAAGTGTTCATGGTACAGTACTGCAACACTTCGTATGAAATGAATCCCATACTAATTGAGAAAAATGGGATCTTTGGAGAGAGGGCGTGGCAAAGTACAGACGTACTGACTTTTTCTTATCTTTGAATATGTATATGGCCAATTCTATAGGAAAGTTAACCAGCCCGATTTTTTTTTCTTTCAAATTTTGAACATATTAGTGATTATTGGTATTCACTATATCATGTCCAAGCATTTTGTGTTTAATATTTTTTTCCTTCTGTCTAAGGATTTTTCACGAACCTAAAAACAGTTTTCGATACTTCAACAAGAAAAAGTAAAATAATATAAGCTGTCCTTGATATATTTTGGCCGATTAATTTCTGAACGATAGAAAATAAATTAGTTTAACAGTATACGTTCCAAGTTAGCGAAAAAGTTGTTTGGACCTCCTTTTAAGTCGTAATGAATTATACCGCAAATGTCAAGTGTAACGTAGCCAGTGAAAAACTAAAAAAGTCGTTTTCTTAGTATTGTCGATATCATACTGATACCATATGGAAAAAAAAAGAAATCATAGCTGACTTCGTTGCACAATTACCTAATAAATAAGTGTAACGTGGCCAGTGCTTTTCTTTTTATTTAAACTTTTTTTATTGACTTGATAACTATCCTCATTTCATTTTAGCAATATATAATAACACATTATTAAGAAAGTATTTTCGTGAACAATTGCGAATTGATACTGCTAAATTTAAATAACTATTCTACTGAAATAAATCAAAACTAACATTTGGGCATTTCCCAAAAAAAGGTAAACCGAAAATGCAAGTAAATGAATTTAAACGGCTTTATAACTTTATATTTCGTATTCAGATGGCGAAAAGAGGTTTTGAAAACGGGAAACTGTGGAGAGAAGAACTGAAAAAATTAAATAAAAAATTAAATTTAGTAAGGGTTACTAGTAAAAATTTTGTATCGGGTTAAAATCAGTCGCGTCCGACATGTCGCGTCCGTTACCAGATTTTAATTCAAAATTAAATCAACAACAAATTGCTTCTGANATACCCAATATCTAAAATCCTTAAAATTTTCTTATTAATTTTTTGTCGATTTAAAAATCTTTGTTCTTAAGCATAGTATTTTATTCCTATTTCACGTGAAAAAGCTGTTAAATTGCATATAAAATTTCTTTCTGTGAAATAAGTGTGAAATTCCACAACATTTCCTCAGCAAAGTAATATTCTGTTCATGCTGTGAAAAAGCTTGCAACATTTTTGCAAAATGAAGCTAGCAACACAATTTTCATGACATTTTTAAATACACATGTAGATTTTAAATTGTGTGAAAATTGACAGTTTATAGTAACGTAATCCCTCAAGGTTTAGCTTAACATGGTTCTAGGGATACACCCTGTGTGTGTTACTTTCCAGAAGGTGTCGCGCCCGTTTTTCTGTACATATTTCCATTGGAAATGCTTCCAGAGGTATCTATGCGTTACCAGAATTTTAGTTTATATGGCTTATACCACTAGCTCTCGTAGCTGGCTACGAGATCGTTTTCATATAACCCCATTTTTCATAGGTTTTGGATTGATTTCATTTACCTCTATTCCAAGTTCTACGGTGGCACGCTGCATTTTCCAATAAACCCATATTTTTCCATGAGCTTGAGATTGACTTCATACACATACGTATATCCATACCAAGTTCCAGAACTCTACCATAAATACTTCCAGAGATATGCACTACGAAAAATTCGATTTGTATGGGAGGTTCCACACCCCATTAGATATCGGTTTTGTTTTAGCCTATAACCATTCTTGGAAGATTTGTGTCCGAAATTTCAAAAAAAAATCGGTATAGCCGGTATGGGCATGTGACTCCTCAAGGGAAATGAACTAATGATTGCAAAAAATGAAATCAAACGCCGTAGTTGACCAAAAACGAACATCAGACTTCATTCTCTCAACTTCTAAGAATGTAGAAAAGCTAAGAAATATATAATAAGATAGGATATATTAAAACAGTCTCCAGAACATTTACCAAAAGACGCCCCTGAACTACACAAATTAGGTTGATTGAAAATTAGGTTTTATATATTTCATTTACACTTCACTTTTGGGTGTGTCAAAATTTCATCTGAAAACAATATGTGTTGTGAAAAAATTTGGCGGCCATGGCTCCCAAAATAAATTCCATTTGCTGTTAAATGGACAAAGACAATATGTATTAAATAACACGTCGAAATGTATAATTTCATTTGAATTATATCAGAATCATCGTATCAGATATGGAAAACTACATTGTGAAATAATCAGATGACATGAGGACACTGAAAAAATTTTAAAATATGTTCACTAATTGTATTAATATTAAAATAATGATTTGGCAAGTTGTTATCGAATTTAATGTAAAATTTAAACGTTTTTAAGATAAGATATTAATTATTTTTAAAAGGTAAATATTAACACAACTATTTTACTTATAATCCCAAATTTAGGATATAAATCACCCACACCAAAAAACTTACAGTTGGGTAACGCCGCTTCGAATTTTTCACAACTGATCAATTGTCAAAAATCTGCTTTTTAATCAAAAAGTTGTTTATTGAAACTACCTTCTTTTTTGTATCATGTTTAATATTATTTCATTATGCTTATAAACATTTAACATTTGTCGTTACCAGAGACTGAAACTAAAAGTTATTTTAAAATTTTTGATATCAAAAAGGCATAGTGAAAAAATTATGCTATAGCTTATGCATTAGACTCGTCTCTCATTATAGATTCTGATTCCTCCATGACTTTTAAAAATATGACTTTTATCATTTTGAGCAAATAATACCGACTATTTCTCCTCTTTATTTCTTTAAGGCAAAAATAAACGTCAAAATTTGCGTTTTATTTTTTTGAGCAGAAAATAATCGGTAGTTGTTGACTTTTATTTTTTCAGGCAAAAATAAAAGTCAACAACTACCGATTATTTTCTGCTCAAAAAAAATAAAAGGCAAATTTTAACTTTTATTTTTGCCTGAAAAAATAAAAGTCAAAGTTAAAAATCAAGTATTCCAGAGCTATATATATTAGAATGTGATAGTTTTGAAGCTTCCACATGGATTTTAATAACCCCTATACCCAAATACCAGGGTTAGTTCACATATATATACATATGTATACATAAAATACATGAAGGGAATTTTTGTTAACGGCATCAGATCTGCACCGATTATTCGATTTTCAAAACTGAGGTGCAAAATTAAAGGGCTTCGCCTCTAGATGTATGTACCATAAGGCATGCCTTTTTTGAATAGGGTTGCCACCTTTTTTTAAATTATAACCGCTCGTTGTATTAAAACAGAAGAGGTGCCAAATTAAAGGGCTAGGCCTGTATATGTGCAAGAAAGTCTCACTTTTTTGAATAGGGTTGCCACCTGCTTCTAAAATAGAAGAATTACACCGTTCGTTGTATTAAAATAGAATAGGTACAAATAAAAGGGCTGGGCCTGTAGATGTGCAAGAAGGTTTCAGTTTTTTGAATAGGGTTACCACCTGCTTCTAAAATAGAAGAATTACACCGTTCGTTGTATTAAAATAGAATAGGTACAAATAAAAGGGCTGGGCCTGTAGATGTGCAAGAAGGTTTCAGTTTTTTGAATAGGGTTACCACCTGCTTCTAAAATCATAAGACTTACACCGTTCGCGCAATTTAAAAAATAAGGTGCCATGTAAACGGGCTTGATCTAAAGATTTACAAGAAAGAACGTCTTATTTTTTTGAAAAGTCTTGCCGCCTAATAAATTTTTATTTTTGGGAAGAGCATCAGATTTACACCGTTCTGTCGCGTTTCCAAATGAGACGTCAGATTAAAAATATTGACTTACAGACCGGTTTTGGTTTTTGAAAGGGTTGCCGCCTAATTAAAAATGCATTGTCTAAATATGATAGTCAGTAAAAGGTCACAATATAGGCAGCAAGAGAAAGGGGTGTGAGACTAAATTAATATGTTGGTGTTTTTACCACTTATTAAACAAATGTATAACTATGATTGGTAAGTGTCGAAGACATGGATGATGATGAATAATTAGTTAACCTTTACCTTATACATATATATTTGAAATGTAATAGAATTACTTATAATGAATTAACATGAAGAATTAGTCACCCTTTACTTTATATACATATTTGATTTGTAATAGAATTACTTAATTCGAAACTGAACATACTCACTATCCGTAAATATATATATAAAAAATGGTACTAGAATTCCTTTTTGAAAATATGTATTTTTTCCGAATGTGAGCTCTCGGCTCCCGCAGGGGCAATCGCAATCGAATCGTCGACTAGACCAGTTATTAATTTCAATTTAATTATACAGTCCACTATATTTTCTCATTTTTGAATAAACTCGGAAGAATTTGTATTACCTTAAAATTTACTTTACTTATTCAATTAAATATACTCAAACACACCCCTTTACGTTGCCAAAGAGCAACATATGGTCCTTACGCGCCATCGAAAAGAATTCGCAGCACTTAACGCGCAAAGCACTCTAAACAAAGCTGGAGTATCGCCATATATTTTTTCTGCTCGAAAAACGAAAAAGTTATTCGATTAAATAAAATAAAATAATAAATTAAATTAAATAAATCATTCCACAACAACAAACAGTGAAAGGTGAAATAAAGAACTGAAAACTGAAGACATTTAATAAACATTAATTGCAAAATCAAAAATTGAACATTGAAAAACACACAAAATTTTNATATTCTGTTCATGCTGTGAAAAAGCTTGCAACATTTTTGCAAAATGAAGCTAGCAACACAATNCAAAATTTTGAGGACCAGGTGGTCCACTGGGTCGTAGTTTTAAAGTATGAGCACAANTATTTTTTCTGCTCGAAAAACGAAAAAGTTATTCGATTAAATAAAATAAAATAATAAATTAAATTAAATAAATCATTCCACAACAACAAACAGTGAAAGGTGAAATAAAGAACTGAAAACTGAAGACATTTAATAAACATTAATTGCAAAATCAAAAATTGAACATTGAAAAACACACAAAATTTTGAGGACCAGGTGGTCCACTGGGTCGTAGTTTTAAAGTATGAGCACAAGGATCAGGTTGCATACTAGTAACTTGTTATGCTGACCTGGACCACTTCAAAGGTAAAAAACTGATGTATGTGTTGAACACCACCTCTTCGTGGCCGATCGGCAATATGATTCGGTTGCCGAATGTGCCATGGTTCAAAAGGAGTAGTTGTCTCGGTGGCCCCATGTTACGCAGTGGTGGACCAAAAGTGGTCCCATGTTATGCAGCGTTGGACCAGAGGTGGTCAGGTCCAATGACATCGCAATGTTAATGTAACCATATTTTCTCCATATATTTGGACCATTTTGGTTACTAGTGTTGGTTACAAGGTAGTGTGGTCCTGTACTAGTACTTAACCTAGTCCCACTTTTTGCAGGGTTGTTTACACGCGCACACATCTTTACGCATATATTTCATTGCTTTTGCGCAAAACAAAAACAGCCCATAGTTGCTATTGCACTCCGACAATACAGTGATCCTATAAATTTCGCACCAACGCAAATACAGTGTGGTGCAGTAAATTCCGATTCCCAAAAACTTAGCAAATAAAACCAAGTTAAAGTGTTTTAAATCAAAATAAAATGTATTAAGCATATCCCAAGTACTAAATTTGAGTTAATCCTCTTAAATAACCTCCAGCTCCCAATAAATTTTACGAAAAGCCCCAATAAAGATAAACTTATAAAAAAAAGTCTCGAAAACTCAATCTCTCTCAATTTAATTAAATAATTGATTTAATCAAATCGATCTATAGCAGCAAAGCTACCTCAATTTCTCCTATAAACTTCGTTCCCCAAAAAATTAAATAATGACGGAAGAAAAACAGGAAAAACTCACATCCCTCCAGGCACCTCCTCAGGGAGTAAAGACACGGTCAAAATCTCAAACGGACGATGAGGAATTGACCCAAACTCAAAAAAAATAATCCTCTTCGAAATCTCAAAGCTGGAAAAATATTGTGCGAAATGGTGGAAGATAAACGAAACGAATCACTCGGAAGCCGGACTCAAGCTTTATGTGGAGGAACTCACCAAACACCTAGCATGGGTTGAACAGGCATACGAGCTTGTACACATGTGTTGCAGTGACGAAAGGTATAGGAAGGTATACGAAACGAAATATGACGCAGCCATCGATATGTGCCACAATACTAGGACCCGAATAAACCAACTGCGCCACCACCATTTCAGCAGCCCCAACCCCACCCCTAACTCAAAACTACTTAAAAGTACCTGCCTGTGACACTGATTTCTTTTATGGCGGCTACGAAGATTGGCCGTCCTTCAGTGACATGTTCACAGCAAACAACACCCCCAACTCTCTCAAGCCCAAAAATTTTACTACTTAAAGCTAAAAACCCGAGGTAAAGCGGTACTTTTAATAAAAAATTATGAGATGAATGACCAAAACTTTGAGCTCGCGTGGGATGCATTATGAAAATCGCAGACTCTTTGTCGACAACCAACTCAAAACCCTCTTTAATATTCAGCCCATTCAAATCAAAAATGGGGAAAAAAATCAGGTAATTCAGACAACAATAAACAAATGCCTCTCGACTCTGAAATCAAATGGCGTACCCACAGAAAACCGGGACCCCATATTAATACATATCTGCTCCTCAAAACCCCCAGATGAAACCCTAGCGTTATGGGAACAGTCACTCGACTCTAGAAAAGAGTTACCCCTCTGGCCAGAAATGAATAAATTTCTGACAACCCGATACGAAATCGTAGGGAGACTTAGTACGTACAGCCGAAATAAACCCAATGCCTCAGCTCCAAATTATACACCACGCTCATCAACCCCTACTCATACTTATTCCTTCGGCTATAAAAACAGGACTCACTCATTTAACACTGAGTTAAAACAACAGGTATCTTGCAAATTATGCAACTCAAATCACTCTCTGATGACCTGTGTCAAATTCAAGGTGCTCTCAGTTCTAGAACGCAATAAGTTCATAAGAGACAACAGCTATTGTAAAAACTGTTTGGCCTGATCTCACTCAGAAACTGAGTGCCACAGCAAGCTTACCTGCGTTTATTGCCAAAAACGGCATCACTCTCTTCTCCATTACCCCGCTAGATCACAAGCAGCAAATACAGGCACCAGGTCTAAAACAAATCAGGCACGAGTCCCATCTCCAGGGAATAGCGACCCAAACGAAGCACCAACCTCAAAGGCAGCTCAACAAACTCTCTCATATTTTGCGAGTAGTAGAGAAAAAGCCCTACTTCCTACCGCAAAAATCTCAATCCTGCATAATGGAGAAATTTTCAAAATTCGAGCTCTTGTAGATCAAAGATCTCAGAAAACATTCATAGCGTCTCGCATACAAAAACTGTTTGGCCTCCCGACAAAAGCGACTAGTTATGAAATTATGGGAATGGGTGGCCGCGTACTGCAAAATGTGAACATAATCTGCCCGATTACCATTTGTTCTGCTCACTCAACTAACGACAAACGCGATAATACTCCCGCAACTGACTCATTTCTTGCCATCGTTCAATACATATATTGAACTGCAAGAATACTCATCCCTTCCCCCTATCAGACCCCCACTGTTTTACTCCAGCTCGAATAGACATGGTATTAGGAAGCGATGTCATTCCGCAAGTGTTACTCCCAGGCCTAAACACCAATGTCGGCGGCCCAGTGACGGAGCAAGTATCATCATTCTCGACCCAGGTAGTTGAAAGCACAACAAACTCTCTCAATTATCTGCTCAAGAAGTTCTGGGAACAGGAGGAAGTACCAGCAACCTCATCCATCACCGACGATGATGCATTTAGTGAAGATCTCTATAAAAAGTCCACAACTCGAAGAGATGACGGTCGTTACGTTGTAAAACTTCCGTTTAAAACTACTTTCCCGGACACGATTGCACTGGGACACTCCAAGCCTGCAGCACAACAACAATATCTCAGTATCGAGAGATCGCATGAAAGGAAGCCGGAACTGCAACAAACATACTCGAAGGCCCTGGAAGAATACCTCACATTGGGTCACATGGAACCCACATCGCCCCGAGAAATAATACGTGAAGGCAAATATTTCTCATTCTATCTACCCCATCACGCAGTAATAAAGCCACATAGTAAAACTGCCAAGGTACGAGTGGTTTTAAACGCGTCGAAACTTTCGCATTCGGGTATCTCTCTTAATGACATCCTCCACACAGGCCCAATACTCCAAAATGATCTTATGCTCGTTCTACTCAAATGGCGTTTGTACAAATACGTTTTCAATGGGGACATTGAGAAAATGTACCGCCAGATATACATTCCCCCAGAGGATCAAGAATTCCAAAGGATACTTTTCCGCAGAACCTCTCAAAGTTCGGTTCAAATTCCATGATTCCAGTTCAACAAAAATTCTCGGCGTAACATGGAATGCACTCAGCGATGAATTCTCATACTCTATTGACCCCCTGCCAGACTCCACAACAGCCTCTAAAACACAGATTTTGTCCTCCGTGGCGAAACTTTTCGACCCGGCAGGGTGGCTATTGCCAATGATGGTCCAGGCGAAAATCTTACTCTGGATGGAAGGTACCGATTGGAACGAGAACGTCAATAAAACCATTCTGCTCCATGGATTCTCAGACGCATCTGAAAAAGCTTTCTGCGCATGCGTTTACCTCCGAGTGGAACACTGTGAAAACTTGGCATCATCTCATTTGCTCGTAGCAAAAAGTAAAGTCGCACCCCACCAAACAGTGAGTCTGCCCCGCCTGGAACTATGTGGAGCGGTCCTTCTCTCCAAACTTGTGAAGCATATTCGATCCCAACTTAATCTGCCGACCCATGAGCACATACTCTGGTCAGACTCCTCTATCTTGCTGGCCTGGCTAGAAAAACCACCATGGGAGACACGTATCGAGCTTAGACAATCCCGCAGATTTAGGCACTCGAGGATGCAAGCCACAAGATCTAGCGTCATGTTCCCTATGGTGGAATGGCAGCGAGCTGGCCAAAGAATGCGCCTCAAACCCTCTCTCCCCCTGAAAAAAATCCATGGAATCTTATCTCACAATAGAGAATGAAGACCCTCTCACTCGATTCTCGTCATTTCCCCGCACCCTTAGGGAAATCGCTTACGTGTATCGGTTCATCCGCAGCGCACGAAAGGAACGAATACCCACGTCGCACGCAATCACCCACGACGAAATCAGTTACGTCAAAACCCGGCTCATCATATGCGCCCAACACAACCATTACGCAGAGGCGGTCGCACAACTGGAAGCCTCGAAACCGGTAAATAAAAAAAGCTCGCTGCTATCGTTGAACCCCATGCTAGATAAAAGTGGCGTAATGCGTGTAAACGGCCGCCTTAAGCACGCCGTTCTCACCTATAATGAACGACACCCCATCATAATACCCGAAAACTCCAAGTTCTTTTCTCTCTTCATAGATTTTCTCCACACAACTCTACTCCACGCGGGAAAACAGCTCATGGTCCGGATGGTTCAACAAGAGTATTACGTCCCAAGACTTAAGCAGAAGGTTAAAAAATGCAATTTCCACTGCAAGGTGTGCACCATACACAGGCGAGAAATGCGATCGCAGATAATGGCGGCCTTGCCTCCCGCACGAGCAACCTACTCGTTACCATTTCACACCACGAGAATAGACTTCGCGGGCCCATTCCTGGTGAAAACTTCTTTACTGCGTCGCGCCTCACACACAAAAGCATATGTATGCGTGTTTGTCTGCTTCTCCACCAGATCCATACATCTAGAACTCTTCTCAGACCTGACAATAGAAGCCTTCAAGGCCTGCTGTGCCAGATTCGTTGGTTAACGTGGTCTCCCCCATAAAATCATGTCGGACAAGGGGAAAGCTTTCGTAGGCGCTCAAAGGTCAATCCACCGAGAACTTTCCACTTTTCTTAAGGAAGCCGCCTCAGATATCACTGAAAAATACACCGTTCATGGCCTCTCCTGGCAATTTATACCACCATACGCTCCTCATATGGGAGGCCTGTGGGAAGCAGCGGTTAAAAGTTTTAAGACGCACTTCAACAAAGTCGCGGGGAATCACAAATTCACGTTTGAAGAATTCACCACACTGCTCATACGAATCGGAGCGGTACTCAATTCCAGACCGCCGTCGCCTTTGTCCTAGCGATTTACAGCCTCTTACTCCCGGTCACTTCTTAAGAGGAGCACCACTTGTCTCTCTGCCAGAACCTAACGCAGAAAACCTGTCTCTTCGAAACAGGTGGCAGAAGCTCAAGGTACTTCACTATCAATTCAGCACCCGATGGAAAATTGAATATTTGCAAGAGCTATACAAACGGCATAAGTGGAAAGGCAAAGAACCCAATATTGCAGTGGAAGACCTCGTCGTCATCAAAGAAGACAACCTCCCACCAAATGAGTGGCGCCTCGGACGCATTGTTAAGCTCTATCCCGGTCCCGACCGAAACGTTCGCGTGGCTGACATCCGAACCCAAAAAGGAATTATAACACGCAACATTGTATAATTATGGTTGTTCCCACCTCCAGCCAGCACAATGGATGCTTACCGTATCAAACTTTATTCAAAATTCTCTTTTCTTTAGACCTCAATATATAGACTCAATGGTTAACCACAGAACACATTTTCACACCCATTCCCTCCGTATTTACGCAGAAAAACTAATGTTTGGTTTCAAATTTAATTTCTTCATAGGACAAGCGAAGCATCCATGGAGCTCAGCAAATGTCGCCTTTGTTGCCGCACCCATTCGTTGCGCTACTGTAAAGCTTTTCTCGCCACGACGACGGCAGAAAGGCATGAGTCAGCCCGAGTACATAAATATTGTGTAAATTGCCTGGCTACCTCCCATGTCACCGGGGCCTGTGACTCTCCAGCCAGCTGTCATCAGTGTGGTAGGGCACACCACACGCTGCTACATCGAACGCCGGCGAAGTCGTCAACGATCCGACGTAGGGAAAGCACTCGTTATGCTAGCCGTCGGGCAATCCGGCGTACTCGAGGTCTGCAAAGTCCCACCGCTGCCAGGAGTCGTAAAATGCGTGAGCTGCTCAATAAAGCGCAAGACATTATCAAGCAGCTGACGGCGCTAGTATCCGCTTCTACGCGGCCGGCCGGGCGTGATGTCGAACACATGGATGATGATGAATATTTAGTTAACCTTTACTTTATACATATATATTTGAAATGTAATAGAATTACTTATAATGAATTAACATGAAGAATTAGTCACCCTTTACTTTATATACATATTTGAAATGTAACAGAATTACTTAGTTCGAAACTGAACATACTCGCTATCCTTATATAGATATATATATTTAAAATTGTACTAGAACTCCTTTTTGAAAATATGTATTTTTTCCGAATGTAAGCTCTCGGCACCCGTAGGGGCACTCGCAATCGAATCGTCGACTAGACCAATTATTAATTTCAATTTAATCAACAGTCCACTATGTTTTCTCATTTTTGAATAAACTCGGAAGAATTTGTATTACCTTAAAATTTGCTGTAATTATTCAATTAAATATACTCAAACACACCCTTTTACGTTGCCAAAGAGCAACAGTAAGTAATGTGTTAAGGACATTCTATATTTCTATCAAACGAAAGCTGGTTTGAGAGGCCTTTTGTGTAATTGTATGCGAATTTTCGATAGTTGTCATATAGTTTCTAATTTGTCGATTGAAATATTCTAGTTAATTAATATGTTACAAAGTGGGCTTCAGACGAAAAGATTTTAAACTAAATTAATATGATCGTGTTTTTAATATACGTATGTAGTTGCCACCTACCCTCTTCCTAAGTAGGAATTGTTCTTCCTAAGTAGGAATTGTTCGAACCTTCGAACAATTCCTGCTTCTATATATATGTGACCTATATATATTTTTTATTTTTCCAAAAACTTGTATGTATCGTAATATAAAAAAAATATTTAATAAGCAATTGTCGTTTACTTTCAGTAAATTTTTAACTAAGTGGCAACCTTCGAACAATTCCTACTTCTATGTGTATGTAACCTATATATATTTTTTATTTTTTCAAAAACTTGTATGTATCGTAATATAAATAAATATTTAGTAACGAACAAATATATCTTTGTAAAACATCACTTCTTTTCCTTTTCGTTTGATATATAATTGGATATCATTAATAATTTACTTACCGTTCATAGTTATAAACTTTTTAAATAAATATCGCAGAAGCTCGCCTAATTTCCTTTCGTTTGATACCAAAAATAGATATCTTTAAATATTATTTCAATACGTGCACCATTTTTTTAAGTACGTGGCAACTACATACCGTCGCCTGGGTGAAAGGTTGTCGTAAGCGCAATTTTGACGATTTTTAGTTATAGATGCTGTTATAATCTTGAAATAAGGTCTTTCATTCGGTGTTATCAGTTTTCAGATATCTCCTTTAGTTTCCGAGATATTGAATACATTTTTTTCTATAATTTAGTAAACATTTAGCTAATGATGCAGTTATATTAAGCTAATCAATATATTAAAAATGGCGTTCTCCATTTTTGGATATCTCCTTTAGTTTCCGAGATATTGAGTAAGAAGTGTCTTTAATTTAGTAGAAATTTTGATCACAATTTGTCGTATTTCATTCAAAGTGGCTGCCAAATTGTGGACAAATGACGCTTACGACAGAATTTTACTAAAGAAAATCCTTCATAAACTCAAAGCTAATTAACATTAAACGTTAAGAATGAAAAATTTAAGAATTTTGTGAACTAGTAACATTTTCAGAGACTTTGGAGAATATCTATCATCGCGTTTTTGAGAAATTGCATTCCAAACTTCAATCGCGATTTCCGACAACCTGCCCAAATCAACATACGACAATATTTTACCCAGGCGACGATACGTATATTAAAAACGCGATCATATTTATTTAGTTTAAAATCTTTTCGTCTGAAGCCTACTTTATTTAATATGTTATAAAGTAGGCTTCAGACGAAAAGACTAGAATATTTCAATCAATAAATTAGAAACTATATGACAACCATCGAAAATTCGCATACAATTACGCAAAAGCCCTCTCAACCAGCTTTCGTTTGATAGCAATATCGAATGTCCTTAACAAATTACTTACCATTCATAGTTATAAATTTGTTTAATAAGTGGTAACTCTATTAAAAACACCAACATATTAATTTAGTCTCACACCCCTTTCGCTTGATGCCCATATTGTAACATTTTACTGACTATCATATTTAGACAATGCATTTCTAATTAGGCGGCAACCCTTTCAAAAACCAAAACAGGTCTGCAAGTCAATATTTTTAATCTGACGTCTCATTTGGAAACGCGACAGAACGGTGTAAATCTGATGCTCTTCCCAAAAATAAAAATTTATTAGGCGGCAAGACTTTTCAAAAAAATAAGACGTTCTTTCTTGCAAATCTTTAGATCAAGCCCGTTTACATGGCACCTTATTTTTTAAATTGCGCGAACGGTGTAAAACTTATGAATTTAGAAGCAGGTGGTAACCCTATTCAAAAAAATGGAACCTTCTTGCACATCTACAGGCCCAGCCCTTCTATTTGTCACCTCTTCTATTTTAATACAACGAACGGTGTAATTCTTCTATTTTAGAGGCAGGTGGCAACGCTATTCCAAAAACTGAGACCTTCTTGCATATCTACAGGCCTCGCCCTGTAATTTGGCACCTCTTCTGTTTTAATACAACGAACGGTGCAGATTTTATAATTTAAAAAAAGGTGACAACCCTATTCAAAAAAGGTGACAACCCTATTCAAAAAAGGCATGCTTTATGGTACATACCATGATAAAAACATAGCAAGGTATAACCGTTCTCTCAATTTGTCGGCCATGATTTTTTTTTGAAGTTTGCCAACATTTTAAAATCATATAAAAGTGAAAATAAAAAATTGAAGTTGTTCGAAATTGTTGTTGCTTGAGATAGAAAATGAAAATGTGTGTGTGAGTTTGTGAGTAAATTTAAAAATTAAATTGTTTGGAAACGTCAAGAATTTTAAAAGTGACTCTCAGCGGTTCTACCTTACTATATTTTTATCATGGTACATACTTTAATTTTGCACCTCAGTTTTGAAAATCGAATAATCGGTGCAGATCTGATGCCGTTAACAAAAATTCCCTTCATGTATTTTATGTATACATATGTATATAGATTTGAACTAACCCTAGTATTTGGGTATAGGGGTTATTAAAAACCATGTAGGAGCTTCAAAACTATCATATTCCTATATACACAGCTCTGGAATACTTAATTTTTATACCCGAGCGCACTTGTGCACAAGGGTATTATAATTTTGTGCACATAACGGTTGTTTGTAACAGCCAAAACGAATCGAGATAGATATAGACAAATGTTTCCATAAATGATCAGAATGAAAAGAGAAATCGATTAAGCGGTGACTGTCCGTCCGTCCGTCTGTCCGTCTGTCTGTCCGTAAACACGATAACTGAAAATATTGAGATATGTCAGCAAAATTTGGTAAGTAGGTTTGGATTGAAAATGGGCAGAATCGGACAATAACCACGCCCACCTCCCATATAACGGCATTTTCGAAATATGCAAAAACTACGATATTTCCGCAAATACTGGATCCAAATTGTTGAAAGTTGGTATGCGAAGTAGAAATTTGGCATAAAATAAGACGGTTATGTAATTTTTGGAAAATGGGCGTGGCCACGCCCACTTATGATAAAAAGCTGTATCTCTGTAGTCCCTTAACCAATCCCCACCAAACTCGCTGAGAACATTACTTAGGGCTTGACTAAGAAACCTGTTGAAAATTTTTGAAATCCGAAAAGAACCACGCCCACCTCCCATATAACGGTAATTTAAAGAAATACGAGAACTGCGATAAATAAGTAACTATTTAAGCTAATTTACTCAAAATCGATATATGCAATAACCTCTTAGTGGAAAATTACAATTAGGGACATTTTTGGAAAATGGGTGTGGCACCGCCCACTTATGCCTACATATGTGTGTCTCGGTAACCGGTTTACCAATTTCTACCAAACTCGGCACATTTATCAACCTTGGCGTGAAAAAGAAATATGCTGACAATTTTTGAAATCGGACTAAAATTACTGCCACTTACCATACGGTACGGTACATTTCAGAAATACGAAAACTCCGATTTTTTAATAAGCTGAGACGCCAACTTACAACAATCACTTAACAAGACAGAAGATGATTGATTACTTACTACGTAAGTGTATATTGATAACCGCCTTACCGATTTCCACCAAACTTGGTCCAATTATTTCAATAAATTATGGTAAATTATCAAAATGTTTGGAAAAATAATCTTGCTTATCATGCAGTTTACTGAAAGGTGAAAAAACGATATTTAATATGTGCGCCGGGTATATAATGTTCGGTTTCGCCCGAACTTATACTTCTTTACTTTTTCACTTTGTCTTTTATTTTTGCCTGAAAAAATAAAAGTCAACAATTACCGCTTATTTTCTGCTCAAAAAAATAAAAGACAAATTTTAACTTTTATTTTTGCCTTAAAAAAATAAAAAGCAGAAATAACCGGTATTATTTGCTCAAAATAATAAAAGTCAAAAAATAACGTAAATTTTTTGACTTTTATTATAAAATGCGTAACCGATACGGTCTCTGGTCGTTACTTCCGAATCTTCCGAAAATGTTTTTTGAAGGCTTCCCAAAAGAACAGAAAAAAACTGACACTGTTTAAATCAATTAATACATTTTGCTGTGATGTAGACGTCTACATTTTGAGACATTTTACAACGCTTTTATCAACTTGCAATGTTGTGTGTCCAGAAACTTTCAATGTTGTGGATCCAGAAACTTTCAATGTTGTGTGTCCGACATCATAAAACCTTTGCTTTGAAAAGTTCCTATAAAAAAGCATAGTGCATAGGGCGACATCTGTAGTGAATAGGGCGAGGTAGATGACATCTAGATGTCGCCCTATGTACTACGTTTGCTACAGCGGAAATAGACGACACGCCATTTCTTTAAATAAAATTAATTGGTGCTCGTTTGTATGTACATACATATGTAAATGCATGTGTGTGCACCTTTCTATTAATATCGTTGAATTATTTTAATATCTATTGCAAAATTTTATTCAGACAGGACTAAAAAGTAGAAAATAAATAATATAAAAAAAACTTTTTAATATACAACGCTTTTATAAATGGACTAAAAAGTAGAAAATAATATTTCTCAGTCCCATAGAATTTGTTTTGATAACTTTTGATTTTGAAATTTTAGCAAAAGTCATTATAAACAATCTATGAAATTGAAAATGAAAAACGTGGAGCGCATGCAATACAAAGCATTCGATTTAATTGACAATAGTCAAACTACATAACGTAGACCTAAAATTTCTACAGCGAAAGTAGAACTTTGAAATCGATTTTAAGCGGTCGTTATTCATATACCCACATACATACATACATATATTACTTTTCATATCAATTCAAGTGTATTACATGCGCCCCACGCTTTTCATTTTCAATTTCATAGATTGTTTATAATGACTTTTGCTAAAATTTCAAAATCAAAAGTTATCAAAACAAATTCTATGGGACTGAGAAATATTATTTTCTACTTTTTAGTCCATTTATAAAAGCGTTGTATATTAAAAAGTTTTTTTTATATTATTTATTTAGCATCAAACTGTGAGCACTCCTTTCTAGCAGTCGCGAAAAATCGTCGCAAAACTTTACTAGTAATGCCAGACAATTCTTCTTTGCGACCATTTTTTATATGTCGCCTTTCGATGGTTCTGGAAAATTGTAATTGTTTAACTTTATTACCAATTGCCAATATTGGTTCTTTCTTTTCTTTGATTTGTTTGTTTTCTGCAGCCATTGCACTCAAATCAAATGCAATTACGGAAAACATCCCCAATAAAGTAAAAAAATATGATTGGTTTCAGAGTTGCCACTTTGGTAAATTATTACCAAAATTTTTAGAAAAAATTTGGATTGGTAGAGAAGGTAAATTTTTGTTCATTTTGGTAGATTTTTGTTAAAGTATTTTGTTTGAAAAACAAATAAAACTTTTCGTTCCCGCTTTATTTCTCGTAGTTATCTTTATATTATAAATTTCTTTCTACATTGTTTGTTATACTAAACTTCCATCGACTATAAAACTGCATACCAAAAAATTCAAATTAAAAAACTCGAAATTTAGACGAAAATTTTTGTAATTTTTCTAAATGTTTTATATAGCTTGAATCCTTGATTTTTATGGGTTTGGTTTAATCGCAAGCAATATTATGCAATCAAAAATAGCAAAAAAATTACTTGAACAACATTGTGAATATAAGAAAAATCACCAAGGGGTTTTTTGAGTCGCTGTATTTGTCTATAATAAATCCAGTTGAAGTTTTTTTCAAATGATGAAGTTTCGTTGTTGCCTTTGTTTCATCACTTCCGACAAGATGAAAATGTAGACGGCGTCGTTTTCCAATTTTGTAAGGGAAACAACAACACCACACATTTTACGGTTGGAAAACGTCTTAAAATGTAGACGTCTACATTTTGAGACATTATTTGGAACGAACTGTGAACAGCCCAATTTTCTTTCGATGCATCGAAAATATCGATGTTTTTATACAATACATCGACATGCACCGATGCTACATTTCGATGCATCAAATCGAAAAAAACATCGATGTATTTTTTTGACTTGCATCCCTATAAGAACCCTCAATATATAATAAGTATAATAATAAACAAATTTCTGCACTTAAATCTAAGCAAATCTGGTGGAATTTGGGTATTTACATTATTACATTATTATTTTTTAAATTGCGCGAACGGTGTAAAACTTATGAATTTAGAAGCAGGTGGTAACCCTATTCAAAAAAATGAAACCTTCTTGCACATCTACAGGCCCAGCCCTTCTATTTGTCACCTCTTCTATTTTAATACAACGAACAGTGTAATTCTTCTATTTTAGAGGCAGGTGGCAACGCTATTCAAAAAACTGAGACCTTCTTGCATATCTACAGGCCTCGCCCTGTAATTTGGCACCTCTTCTGTTTTAATACAACGAACGGTGCAAATTTTATAATTTAAAAAAAGGTGACAACCCTATTCAAAAAATGTGTCAACCCTATTCAAAAAAGGCATGCTTTATGGTACATACCATGATAAAAACATAGCAAGGTATAACCGTTCTCTCAATTTGTCGGCCATGATTTTTTTTTGAAGTTTGCCAACATTTTAAAATCATATAAAAGTGAAAATAAAAAATTGAAATTGTTCGAAATTGTTGTTGCTTGAGATAGAAAATGAAAATGTGTGTGTGAGTTTGTGAGTAAATTTAAAAATTAAATTGTTTGGAAACGTCAAGAATTTTAAAAGTGACTCTCAGCGGTTCTACCTTACTATATTTTTATCATGGTACATACTTTAATTTTGCACCTCAGTTTTGAAAATCGAATAATCGGTGCAGATCTGATGCCGTTAACAAAAATTCCCTTCATGTATTTTATGTATACATATGTATATAGATTTGAACTAACCCTAGTATTTGGGTATAGGGGTTATTAAAAACCATGTAGGAGCTTCAAAACTATCATATTCCTATATACACAGCTCTGGAATACTTAATTTTTATACCCGAGCGCACTTGTGCACAAGGGTATTATAATTTTGTGCACATAACGGTTGTTTGTAACAGCCAAAACGAATCGAGATAGATATAGACAAATGTTTCCATAAATGATCAGAATGAAAAGAGAAATCGATTAAGCGGTGACTGTCCGTCCGTCCGTCTGTCCGTCTGTCTGTCCGTAAACACGATAACTGAAAATATTGAGATATGTCAGCAAAATTTGGTAAGTAGGTTTGGATTGAAAATGGGCAGAATCGGACAATAACCACGCCCACCTCCCATATAACGGCATTTTCGAAATATGCAAAAACTACGATATTTCCGCAAATACTGGATCCAAATTGTTGAAAGTTGGTATGCGAAGTAGAAATTTGGCATAAAATAAGACGGTTATGTAATTTTTGGAAAATGGGCGTGGCCACGCCCACTTATGATAAAAAGCTGTATCTCTGTAGTCCCTTAACCAATCCCCACCAAACTCGCTGAGAACATTACTTAGGGCTTGACTAAGAAACCTGTTGAAAATTTTTGAAATCCGAAAAGAACCACGCCCACCTCCCATATAACGGTAATTTAAAGAAATACGAGAACTGCGATAAATAAGTAACTATTTAAGCTAATTTACTCAAAATCGATATATGCAATAACCTCTTAGTGGAAAATTACAATTAGGGACATTTTTGGAAAATGGGTGTGGCACCGCCCACTTATGCCTACATATGTGTGTCTCGGTAACCGGTTTACCAATTTCTACCAAACTCGGCACATTTATCAACCTTGGCGTGAAAAAGAAATATGCTGACAATTTTTGAAATCGGACTAAAATTACTGCCACTTACCATACGGTACGGTACATTTCAGAAATACGAAAACTCCGATTTTTTAATAAGCTGAGACGCCAACTTACAACAATCACTTAACAAGACAGAAGATGATTGATTACTTACTACGTAAGTGTATATTGATAACCGCCTTACCGATTTCCACCAAACTTGGTCCAATTATTTCAATAAATTATGGTAAATTATCAAAATGTTTGGAAAAATAATCTTGCTTATCATGCAGTTTACTGAAAGGTGAAAAAACGATATTTAATATGTGCGCCGGGTATATAATGTTCGGTTTCGCCCGAACTTATACTTCTTTACTTTTTCACTTTGTCTTTTATTTTTGCCTGAAAAAATAAAAGTCAACAATTACCGCTTATTTTCTGCTCAAAAAAATAAAAGACAAATTTTAACTTTTATTTTTGCCTTAAAAAAATAAAAAGCAGAAATAACCGGTATTATTTGCTCAAAATAATAAAAGTCAAAAAATAACGTAAATTTTTTGACTTTTATTATAAAATGCGTAACCGATACGGTCTCTGGTCGTTACTTCCGAATCTTCCGAAAATGTTTTTTGAAGGCTTCCCAAAAGAACAGAAAAAAACTGACACTGTTTAAATCAATTAATACATTTTGCTGTGATGTAGACGTCTACATTTTGAGACATTTTACAACGCTTTTATCAACTTGCAATGTTGTGTGTCCAGAAACTTTCAATGTTGTGGATCCAGAAACTTTCAATGTTGTGTGTCCGACATCATAAAACCTTTGCTTTGAAAAGTTCCTATAAAAAAGCATAGTGCATAGGGCGACATCTGTAGTGAATAGGGCGAGGTAGATGACATCTAGATGTCGCCCTATGTACTACGTTTGCTACAGCGGAAATAGACGACACGCCATTTCTTTAAATAAAATTAATTGGTGCTCGTTTGTATGTACATACATATGTAAATGCATGTGTGTGCACCTTTCTATTAATATCGTTGAATTATTTTAATATCTATTGCAAAATTTTATTCAGACAGGACTAAAAAGTAGAAAATAAATAATATAAAAAAAACTTTTTAATATACAACGCTTTTATAAATGGACTAAAAAGTAGAAAATAATATTTCTCAGTCCCATAGAATTTGTTTTGATAACTTTTGATTTTGAAATTTTAGCAAAAGTCATTATAAACAATCTATGAAATTGAAAATGAAAAACGTGGAGCGCATGCAATACAAAGCATTCGATTTAATTGACAATAGTCAAACTACATAACGTAGACCTAAAATTTCTACAGCGAAAGTAGAACTTTGAAATCGATTTTAAGCGGTCGTTATTCATATACCCACATACATACATACATATATTACTTTTCATATCAATTCAAGTGTATTACATGCGCCCCACGCTTTTCATTTTCAATTTCATAGATTGTTTATAATGACTTTTGCTAAAATTTCAAAATCAAAAGTTATCAAAACAAATTCTATGGGACTGAGAAATATTATTTTCTACTTTTTAGTCCATTTATAAAAGCGTTGTATATTAAAAAGTTTTTTTTATATTATTTATTTAGCATCAAACTGTGAGCACTCCTTTCTAGCAGTCGCGAAAAATCGTCGCAAAACTTTACTAGTAATGCCAGACAATTCTTCTTTGCGACCATTTTTTATATGTCGCCTTTCGATGGTTCTGGAAAATTGTAATTGTTTAACTTTATTACCAATTGCCAATATTGGTTCTTTCTTTTCTTTGATTTGTTTGTTTTCTGCAGCCATTGCACTCAAATCAAATGCAATTACGGAAAACATCCCCAATAAAGTAAAAAAATATGATTGGTTTCAGAGTTGCCACTTTGGTAAATTATTACCAAAATTTTTAGAAAAAATTTGGATTGGTAGAGAAGGTAAATTTTTGTTCATTTTGGTAGATTTTTGTTAAAGTATTTTGTTTGAAAAACAAATAAAACTTTTCGTTCCCGCTTTATTTCTCGTAGTTATCTTTATATTATAAATTTCTTTCTACATTGTTTGTTATACTAAACTTCCATCGACTATAAAACTGCATACCAAAAAATTCAAATTAAAAAACTCGAAATTTAGACGAAAATTTTTGTAATTTTTCTAAATGTTTTATATAGCTTGAATCCTTGATTTTTATGGGTTTGGTTTAATCGCAAGCAATATTATGCAATCAAAAATAGCAAAAAAATTACTTGAACAACACTGTGAATATAAGAAAAATCACCAAGGGGTTTTTTGAGTCGCTGTATTTGTCTATAATAAATCCAGTTGAAGTTTTTTTCAAATGATGAAGTTTCGTTGTTGCCTTTGTTTCATCACTTCCGACAAGATGAAAATGTAGACGGCGTCGTTTTCCAATTTTGTAAGGGAAACAACAACACCACACATTTTACGGTTGGAAAACGTCTTAAAATGTAGACGTCTACATTTTGAGACATTATTTGGAACGAACTGTGAACAGCCCAATTTTCTTTCGATGCATCGAAAATATCGATGTTTTTATACAATACATCGACATGCACCGATGCTACATTTCGATGCATCAAATCGAAAAAAACATCGATGTATTTTTTTGACTTGCATCCCTACAAGAACCCTCAATATATAATAAATATAATAATAAACAAATTTCTACACTTAGATCTAAGCAAATCTGGTGGAATTTGGTTATTAGTTTATATAATTGATTCAGAGGCGTTTTCTTTATATAAATTAAAATTAATCACAATGCTTACATTCGCCCAAAAAAACTTTGGAAGGTAACATATTTATTTAATAAATATTTTTTTTTTGTCAAACTTATTTTCATGTTTTTATTCCAAAACCGAAACCGAAACCGGAACGATACCGAAACCAAAACCGAAATAAATTTTGAAGAACGAAACCAAAACCGAAACCGAAACACTTGGCAAAACCGAAACCCAAACCGGAAACTTATTTTGAATCGGTTTCATTCCTTGGTTTTTTATGTTCAAATGATGAGTATATGTGTTTAAGTATCACTTGACACAAGTTATTTTCTTACCATACGCAACCCCCTCCCCCTTGAAATGAGCTGCATAATAAAATAAGTATGTTCATATGTACATAAATGATTTCATCTAGCCATTAATTATGGCATTTACGAAATTCGTAAATTTAAAAAAAATTTACTAAATGTCTCGCAGATATGCCTTGAGGAGAGATTCATAAGGCAGTTAGTCTTCTTAAAACACTTCATTTTCACTTAAGGTTTCAGAATTCCCCAATTCTCCACCGATATTATTTATACAGTACAATTTCTTTACTACTTCAATGAGCAAGGAATCTGAATCCTTATGAAAACAAATAATAGAGAAGCACTTACCACGTAGAAATTACTGCAAGTGAAATTTGTTCCGAATGGTATCTAATTATCTATATCTATCTATACTATATATGAAATTAAAGCCCAAAAAAAACGTGAGAGCAAAACAGCCGATATACTGGGTCGATTTCTATGATTCAAGTTTTAAAATGATATATTTCTACCACAGTAGGACACAGTGGTATTTTTTAAATAAAATGTTAATAACAAGTATGTTTAATCAACAATAACACGCTTTGCTAGACCATTTGTCCTTCACGCGTTTGTGTTTAGAGAGCAGGGCAGCATAACTATATAAACAAAAAAATTTCGTTTAGTTATTTATTAAAAAAATACTTATAAAAAATTTCATTTGCTTATTATCAATAAACAAAATATGAAAAGAAAAATTGTTTCGTTAGTTATCAAAAAATGTTAACAAAAAAATTTCGTTTCGTTGATTATCAAAAAGGAAATGTCAGTAGTTATTTTGTTTCATTATTTTAAAAAAATTTGGCTATTAAAAATAATAGATAATTTTTACACTTACATATAGTATTTATACATATACTTACCCATATTTGTAGTAATATTAGTATGCCACAACATATATATGTATACTTATGTATATATACAAGTCTGACGGATTTCGTAAAAAAATTATGTCATGTCTCCGGTTCGCTTTAAATTGCTTTATGTAATAAATTTAATTGTTTATGAAATAAGGACAACTATTTATTTGCTCTCAAAACATTTTTGCCGGAGAGGGTGCTGAGGTCCGCCAAAAACCCACAAAAACCACGAAAAATGCAATGGGGGGGCCAATAAAAAATCGTTTGTATTAAAAAATAGTTAAATAAATAATTGGGAATTGTTATGAAAGTCTCCTGAAGAGAACCAGAGCTTTCCGATCGAAAAATATTGATTTACAAGAATTCCATATCATTTCTACGAAAAGTTGTTTTCTCCCCATATAAAAATACATGGAAAACTTTGAACGCTTTGAGCGACCTCAAAATATTTTTTGATTTCAAAATAAAAAGATGGGGGTATACTTTTTTCGATATAGTAAAATTCTAAGGGGCGAGAGCATTACAATACCGACTTTACTGTTTTTGGACCACCCTAATGTACATACATTCAGCGCGTGGCGAAGCCTCGCGCATCCGTGGCCGGCTAGTTTGGTAATAACTCGTATATTAGTGAACTAGGTGTACCTTTATCGAAATGTAGAATTGCTTAGTACTTTATACTTAAATTTAAAAAAGAAAACCTATTTTTGCTGTACAAATGTCCACCCGTGACGATGGAATACTCCATATGTAAAAAATTAAAAAAAGTTTTTTTTTCCTTCAATACCCATCCTACTATGCAAAACAAAAACAAAAAATATAACGTGATTTAATACTTACAAAGCATGTATGTTAAGATTAATAGCAAACCCTAATCGTTATTTTTACCTGTAAGGTTATTTTATGTTTACAACTAAAAAAAAAAAACTAAATCAGGAGGAGACCCGTGACCGCCGTTTGCCTTAGTACTCCCGCAGCACACAAGAGCCTCGGGGCTCATAGATCCTAAATCCGGCACTGATCGTATTCGCATTTCGTAGTAACGAGAAAATGACATTTTTGGAATTGAATTTAATTTAAGCAAAGGTCATTTCTCTTGACCCAGCTAGATAGTCTTTTTAGGTCATCATTTAACCTGCTCACTAAATCCTCGCCACGACCAATAGGACGGGAAAGGAAGAGCTGGGTATCATCAGCATATACAGTGGCATTCAAAAATGTTTCGTTTTTAATATTTACAATGTTTTTCAAGCTAAAATTTTTTAAAATACTTTTATAAAAAATATGGTCCATGCTTTGAAAAAACCACAAAAGCCGTCGGCTAAAAAAAAAATTAAAAGTCAATACGATTTTTTACTGCATACCCGAAAAATTTCTAATTTTCTGGTTAAAAAGCTCGAAATTAAGATAAAAATGTATGGAATTTCTCCAAGTTCTGTACAAAATTTGAAAGTGTGACTTATATAGTTTTTGTTAAAGCATGAACCATATTTTTATAAAAAAATATTAAACAAATTTTAGCTTGTAAATATTAAAAACTAAACACCATTCATCCATTTTTGACCGTCACTGTAAGTGTATGTGGCAGCAGTTGACAATATCGCTAATAAAGATGGTGAATTGTATGGGACCCAGGATTGAACCCTGAGGTACACCAGAGGAAATCTTGCTGCGCTGCGAAGTGATGTTGCGCAATTGCTACACTGTACTTGTTGTAGCTTATTCAAGAGATAGCTTTTTATTATTTTTATTTTTTTTGAGTTGAAACCAAAATAATATTGTAATTTTGTTAGTAAAATATTATGATAAACTGAATCAAAAGTTTTGAAAAATCCAAGAGGACTAATATTGTGAGCATTTTATTATCAAAAGCGGGGCGGATATCATTCATTACCTTAAGTATTGCTGTAGTACAACTATGCCCAGATCGAAAGCCAGATCGGTACTCAGATAAAAGGTTATGTTTATTCAAGTGAAATAATATTTATTTACAAATAAGTTTTTCAAAAACTTTTGACAGCGCTGGTATTATACTGATATGCCTATAGTTTTGGGGGGAGTCATATAGCTTGCCTTTAGGGGTCGGAAAAACGTTTGCGATTTTCCCTGACTAGGAAATTTTGAAGAGGTCGAAATGAAGTTGAAAATATGGCTAATTGGAGGGGAGTGCGGAAGAAAGAATTCGTTTTAGAAAGCGTAGGCTAAGACCATCCACGCCAATTGTATTCGATTTTATGGCATATATGCAGTAGATAATTTCATTTTCAGTGGCTGAATTAAATATAAATTTAACTGTGGGATGAAAGGCCAGACTTTGGTTAATTTTAAGGGATGACTCACTTGTTTGCTGCCCATTTACTTCTAAAAAGTATGAGTTCATTACATTGGAATCAATCGTGCAGGCTTTCTTGTCTTTCACGCAGACTCCCAACGGCTTGAGAAATCTTTCGAAATCTTTCGTGGAAACTGTTTCATTAAATTTACCCTGAAGATACAATCTTTTATTCGTGCGTAAATTTTTCGTTACTCTGTTTCGTAAATCCCTGTATGTATTCCAGCGTTCAGCTCATACAGTCCAATACTCATACGCTTTATTTCGGTTCTTTATAAGATTTAAAATTGATTTGGAGAACCAGGGCTTTCTGTTGTCAGTTATTTTAATTTTACGGAGAGGGACATACTTATCAAACAAATATTTTACCAGTATAGTAAAATGATCTAATTTTTCGTCAATATCTGAGAGGAGCCAGCACAAATTCGAGACCAGAGAATTCGATTCATCATTTAAGGCTGAAATATTTATATTTTTGAAATAAGTCAAGTGGGGTATTTGTTGTTCTTTCTTGAATTGTATATTGTAACATAAATACATTATTAATAAATTCGTGGTCAATTCCAGCTAATGGAAATTGATCCACATGGTTTACATTACTAAACCCACTGGCGTCAAAGAGATCCATTAATTGAATTACTATATCAATATTTGGAATGTCTAAAGCTCTCTCATTATCCATCCACGTCTCTAAAAGAATTACAAAATTCGACAATGATTCTATTCTGTCTAATTGAAGATCCTGTACGTGAACGCGTAAACTTTAGCAATTGAAGATAAACAGAGTCAACCCTTTGCTTGCATTATAACATCATATACAAATTTTTCAATAGTTTCAAATCGATCCACATGCAGCCTTTGAAATTCAGCTCGCAACTCAGTTGAGATTCTGTTGCTCTCCAACCATGATAAAATTTTCTGTACTTTTATTCACTTTTGTTTATTTATTTTATTTTTGAAACGAGATGTAGCTGTTGAACGTATACGAGGAACCCAGACCAGAGGAAAATGGTCACGCTTTACCATTACGGTTTTATCAGGCTATGGAGGATGTCTTGCGATCTATTGGTACCACCAGTGGAGAAATATTGTTGTCTTGTATTGATACCGCTGCTTTTCTTATGATTTGTTTGCCAGTTTTGGGAGAATCAGACAATTCCAGCCACAAAATGTTCCTCTGTGATGCAGGAGCGGCCCAACTCCTGTCTCTAATGCAGGGCTGGAGTATATGGTCCTGCCATAGGACTTCGCAGTGTTAATTGGACCACATTTTTATATCGTCACCTGAAATGCAAATGGACGTAACAAACATCATCGTTCAAATGGAGAAAGTCATAACTAGTAAAAAATTCAAAATTCACCTTTTGATTTATATGATGGATTTCATCGAATTACAACTCCCCACATCATTTTATGAAAAAATAAATAAAATATTAGTCACGACTTTTTCCATTTCATTTGCGGTGATGTTACTTCTTTTTGCATTTCATTATTATTATTATATTTATTGTAAAAAGGTTAATATATATTTAGCCTTAACAATATAGAAATTAGCTTTAGCGACTGAGGCCATCAGCTTCTTGTATACAACTTTACTAAGTTAATTACTTACTAATTATATATTTATGCATATGAAATAAGGTTATCACACTTAAAAAAATATATGCTTAGTTTAGATACATATTTAACTACATCTTTTACATTTGAATGTGCTACAGTTTTAAGCGATTCTCCCAGACTACGATGGCTCGTTTCTTGACGTATTTGTTCTAATGATGAGCATCCTTCCATTATGTGGGGAACGGTAAGGTAGTTGCTATTACAGTGTGTAGATGTAGGTGGTGAAATTTTTTCAAGATAGTGTTTGTGTGTAATTCTGGTGTGACCAAGGCGGAGGCGTGTGTAAATTATGCAATGTTTTCTTGGTAATGTGGATGGAAAAATTACGGGTTGTTTTATAGTGATGATTATATTCGGACCATTGTGCATTTGCTGATTTTTCGCAGTGTTGTGAAACTAACTTTTTTATGTTCAGTTTGTTTGCTGTTCTAATGAGTTCCAGAGATTTGGTAGCCAATTTGGCTGCAGAATCGGCTAGCGTATTGCCATGTATCCCTACGTGACTCGGTACCCACAGAAGCTTAATTTTTCCTAACTTAGAAATCAGAATATCTCTTATTTGACCAACTGTTGAGTCCTGGTAGTTCACATTCGAGATGGCTAACAGCGACGATAGAGAATCACTGCAGATTTGGTGTTTGTGTCTGCTTTTTGCTGCTATTTGGCAAGCGTGAAGTATTGCAGTAGCTTCCGCAGTAAAAATTGATGCATAGGAAGGTATTATGGCAGCCATAACAGTAGAATTGTCGTCTACAACACTAAAAGCGACCGTCCTTCCTGACTTTGAGCAAAACGTGTACAAAGTTTTCCATCCACTATGTGTATTGCATATTTTTAAAAATTCCTGCATATAGATGGTAGGTGAAGTTTCGTCTTTTTTGTAATTGGACAAATTGAGAATAATTGAGTAGTTTTGCAGTGCCCATGGGGTTGTTCGCAGGCGGAGGTTTGGAAAGGTGTTGATTGAATAGTCTATTTCCTTTGCTAAATCTATCACATTTTGCAGTGCAGATTTTTTCTCATTGCTCGTTTTCTCCTGAGTCGGTTTTTTAGAAGGGCGTATCCATCCGAATGTACCAATTTTGGGAGCATGCGACCAGTCATATAAGTTAACCTCTGTTTTAATCAGAGCTGAACTATATAAACAAAAAAATTTCGTTTCGTTGTTTATTAAAAAAAAACTTCAAAAATTTCATTTGCTTATTATCAATAAACAAAATATGAAAAGAAAAATACTTTCGTTAGTTATCAAAAAATGTTACCAAAAAAAATTTCGTTTCGTTGTTTATTAAAAAAAAACTTCAAAAATTTCATTTGCTTATTATCAATAAACAAAATATGAAAAGAAAAATACTTTCGTTAGTTATCAAAAAATGTTACCAAAAAAAATTTCGTTTCGTTGATTCTCAAAAAGGAAATATCAGTAGTTATTTTGTTTCATTATTAAAAAAAAAAAATTTTGGCCATAGATTTGCATCTTTTTACAAAAATTAAAAATAACCGATCATTGTTACACTTACATATAGTTTTTATACATATACTTACACATATGTGTAGTAATATTAGTATGCCACAGCATATATATACTTATGTATATATACAAGTCGGATGGATTTCGTAAAAAAAATTATGTCATGTCTCCGATTCGCTTTAAAGTGTTTTATGGGTTCCATATATGAAATAAAGGCGGGTTCACCGTTCGTGTCCGGACAACTTTTTATTTGCTCTCAAAACATTTTTGCCGGAGAGGGTGCTGAAGTACGGTCCACTGTTCAGTTCGGCACATTTTATTTTTTTTTAAGCAAACAGCTGATGATATTGTTGCCGTTCTGCGTTATCGTGAAGTGAAAAGTATAAAATTAACACCGAAAAAAATGCAATAACGCAGAGCGAGAAGTGACCCTCTGGATGGTATGCGCGGCACATATTATAACTACAATTGACTCTACTACTACTTTTCAACGACCCATTGATCCCGCAATTGCTTCAAATAATAAAATTTGTCTGTATATTAAATTTTTTGGTTGCAGCAGAAACAATTATTCTTTTTTAACCGAATTCCAAAAAGGGAGGTTATCAGTTCGTCGGAATATTTTTTTTTTTTTTATGTATGTTACCGCATAACTTTGGACCACGTCAACCGATTTCGATAATTCTTTTTGCATCGGAAACGTAGTGTCTCAGAGGTGGTTCCATACTAATGTGGTTAAGATCCGATCAGTGGATCATGAGATATATATATATATATATTGTTTATATGCGAGTTGAAGTCGGTTTTTTTTTGCTAAAAATTAATTGTTGATATTTTTTTTGATAATCAACGAAACAAAATTCTTGTTAACATATTTTTCTGATAGTTAACAAAACGATTTTTTTTTTTGATAAACACATAATTTTAACATTATCGATATAAAAAACAAAAACGATTTTGTATTTTCGTTTATTGATAAAATTAACGTTAATGTGCAGCCCTGGTTTTAATTGAGGAAATCCACATTCAGCTTAAATGTTTTTGATGGGTGTTGTTCGAAAGGCTCCGATTGATATTCGATCGGCAGAAAGGTATATTGATCCTATTTTTGCCAGATTTCTTTGTGAAGTTAAATCATATATTGGGACGTCATAGCCTATAGCTAAAATTTTTTTTGATATTTTTTTATAAAAATATGGTTCATGCTTTAACAAAAACTATATAAGTCACACTTTCAAATTTTGTACAGAACTTAGAAAAATTCCACAAATTTTTATCTTAATTTCGAGCTTTTTAACCAGAATTTTTAGCTTATAAAATTCTAGTAAAATAAATGCAAGTTTTGAGCGGCTAAAACATCGTATTGACTTTTAAATATTTTTTGCTGTCGGCTTTTGTGGTTTTTTCAAAGCATGAACCATATTTTTTATAAAAAAATTAAAAAAAAAAATTTTAACTTGAAAAACATTGTAAATATATTAAATATTAAAAACTAAACACCATTCATCCATTTTTGACCGTCACTGTAAGTATATGTGACAGCAGTTGACAATATCGTTAATAAAGATGATGAATAGTATGGGACCCAGGATTGAACCCGGAGGTACAGCAGAGGAAATCTTGCTGCGCTGCGAAGTGATGTTGCTACACTGTACTTGTTGTATCTTATCCAAGAGATAGCTTTTTATTAATTTTACTGACGTTGAGTTGAAACCAAAATAATATTGTAATTTTGCTAGTAAAATAATATGATACACAGAATCAAATGTTTGGATATACATGGATATGGATATATATATATATATATATATATATATATATATATTAGGGCGGGTCAATTTGTATGGATCGATTTTTTCGACATTGTTCCTAGCATATTCTGATTCTTCATAAAATTCTAAGAAAAAAATTCCTCCAGACCATAGCTCTAAAGTCAATTTCGAGCCTGCGCATTTTTAAAAGAAAATATCTTATATATAAAATTGGATTGCTGTCCGTTAGCCTCGCTAAGACTTGAAAACAGCTTGTCCGTTTTGAATATTTTTATTTTTTTGGTTTGTTTTTTATAATATCTGGATTGTTAAAACCAGAAAAAAATAGAGAGTTGCCACCTGTTTAAAAATCCCAATATAAGTAAATTAATTACATAAATTAGATATTGCAATATGGCTGTCAAAAGAAAGAGGTTATGAAGGCTTACAGGAAAAAATATTTTTGAGGGGGGTTGCCACCTGTTTCAAAATTTAGTTAAATAAAATTGATAAGATAAATTAAATATTGCAATATGGGTATCAAATTAAAAGGGTTTAAGAAGGCTTACTACTGAAAATATTTTAGAGTCGAGTTGCCACCAATTTCGAAAATTTAATTCAATTAAGTTAATAAGATAAAGTATGTATTATAATATAGGTGTCGAGCGAAAAGTATTTGAAAAATTATTGATTAAGAAATATTTTCTATAGGCCTGCCACCTACCTGAGCGGTAAAAACTA
>NW_016157220.1:166412-167021 GCF_001687245.7 Rhagoletis zephyria | reverse complement strand
TACCATGAACACTTCCAGAGATATGCAGTGTGAAATATTCGGTTTGCATGGGAGGTGCCACGCCCCTTTTTCCAATAAGCGAAATTTTTCTTCATGGCCATGCGATTGATTTTATATGTCTTGTACATACCAAGTTCCAGTACTCTATAATGAACACTTGCAGAGATATAAAGTGTGAAAAATTTGGTTTGTTTGGGAGGTGCCACGCCCCCTTCACTTAGCGGTATGAAACATACTTTACACCCTATTGTCATACCTTCGAAATATACACAAAAAATTTCATTCAAATCGGTTAAGCCGTTTCGGAGGAGTTCGACCACAAACACCGTGACACGTTATTTTTATATATTAGATTTTTCATACAAAAATACCAAAAGATCTAAAAAAAAATAGGGAAAATTTTTTTAGGATAGGGACACCCTAATCGCCAAATTCCAGTACTCTATCGTGAACACTGCCAGAGGTATGCAGTATGAAAAAATCGGTTTATATGGGAGGTGCCACGCCTCCTTTTCCAATAACCACAATTTTTCTCCATGAGTATGCGATTGTTTTCATATATCTCCAAACCAGGTTCGAGTACTCTACCATGAACACTTCCAAAGTTAA
>NW_016157220.1:162041-162224 GCF_001687245.7 Rhagoletis zephyria | reverse complement strand
AACAACTGCTTCTGACTTCGGTGGAACCTGCTCGCCTTCCTCTAAGATCACTCGCTTGCTGCTGTACGGACCATCTTACCCAAACAGAAGGGGCACTTCCATGTTGTTATACGTCATAATCCTGTTCTTCATGTTGATCTTCATACCTTGATCAAGCATGAAGTCTAATCCAATGATGACTTC
>NW_016157220.1:160445-161884 GCF_001687245.7 Rhagoletis zephyria | reverse complement strand
TGTGTAACACCGTCACATTCCCTATTGCGACTTTGAATGTCACCTCCCCTACAACTTGGGTGTCCTCACCAGTTGCTGTCCTCAACCTTGCTCCAGGTAATGGCCTTACCTCTTTAGTGACCAAATCAGATCGAATGATGGAATGTGATGCGCCCGTATCCACAGTTAGTACTCGCTCATGTCCGTCCACATATCCACCAACAGTAACGTTGCTCGCTTTTCTGCCAATTCGCGAGACGGAGATTATGGGGCATTCAATTTCGGGAGCCAGCGCGCGCCCCTTGCTGCTGGCTCGTTTTAGTTTAACGACTGATTGGAGTTGGTTTCGTTTCCTTCAGCCCTGCGTTTGCGTCCTTCTGAATTGTTGTGACCATTTAAAACATTTGCCAGAACCATGCTTTTTCTCGCCCAGCAGTCGGATAATCTTCTTCAGCATTTCATTTGTCTCGTCCGGTGTTTCCACTTCCACGCGATGTGCTTTGTAGGCTGGTCTACTTAGGAGCGCCGCCGTTTCACGCGTCTGAGCATACGAGACAGTTTCAGCAAATGTTGGCTTTGGATTCGCGTACGTCTCTCGCTTGGTATACACGTCCCGCATTCCGTTGATGAACCTCTGGATTTTTACTCTTTCGAGGTGCTCACCAGATGCATCTCCAATTGCCAAATGAGCCAACCTTTCAACCTCGGAGGCGAATTCCTGTAAAGTCTCGTTGGATTTCTGGCAGCGATTCTCCAGCTCCATCTGGTAAATCTGTCTCCTGTGCTCGCTACCATAACGTCTTTCCACTGCACCCATTAACGCATCGTAACTGTTCCTTTCACAATCAGGAATAGTCTGCAAGATTTCCGCTGCAGGTCCTTTTAATGCAACGAACAGTGCAGCGGATTTATCCTCCATGCTCCAGTGATTTGCTGTAGCTGTCTTCTCAAACTGGAGCTTAAAGACTTGGAAAGGAATCGTGCCGTCAAAGGATGGAGTCTTTACCTTGGGCGCGCTGGTCGAAGAAGGTGGGCGATTCAACTGCATATCTCGGAGGCGACCTTCCAACTCTTCTACCTTAGCCTCGACTTTCTCCTGTCTCTCTTCAAGTTTGTCCTGTATTTGTGTAATTTTATCATCCTGTGCTTCCAGCTGATATGCGTGCCTCCTGTGCCTGTAGCTGAGTTTCCAACCGGGATGACACCTGCGCTGATACCTCGGAAGATATACGTGTTTCCAAGGCTTGCATCTGTGAGGAAACGTCTGACGACAACTGCGACCTCTGTTCCTGCATCATCTGTGACATGGCAGCCAATAACGTGTTCCTGTCCGTACCTGTTGATGAACAAGGAGCATTTTGCTGTTCTTCAACCTTCCCGGATGTCTGCTGCACATCCTTTGGTGAACAAACGGCCTCATCCTTCTGTTCGTCCTTTGCGGATGCATCGTCGGATTTACC
>NW_016157220.1:138700-160345 GCF_001687245.7 Rhagoletis zephyria | reverse complement strand
CTGGAGCGGCTGAGCTACCTCAGCCTTCGATAAAACCCACCTCATAAAGCTTTAATATTAATGCAGGACTTATGCATGCCAATCAACAACAAAGCTCTTTGTCAACGCGGTACGCCAGCACCGACACGAGATAGAAATGCTGTACAAGTTAGAGACTTGATGCGAGAACAGCAGTTTGGTGCAAATCAGCTGGAACGATTTGTGCAAACGCAAAAAGAGTTTTTAGATGCTGTTCAGAAAAAAAGCTTGTGACAAAATCATGAAACGGGTAACCAAAGGAGGTGGCGGAGTTATCTTCCTAGATGCTGCAGGAGGTACCGAGAAAACTTTCCTCATCAATTTAATATTGGCGACAGTTCGAATGCGAAATGGGATTGCAGTAGCAATAGCATCATCGGGGATTGCATCAACACTACTTGATGGCGGACGTACAGCGCATTCAGCACTTAAGCTTTCATTGAATTTGAACCAGACCGAAACACCTACATGCAACATCAGCAAAAGCTTTGGTATGGCCATAGTCCTTAAAACGTGCAAAATTATAATTTGGGACGAATGCACCATGGCACATAAGAAATCGCTCGAAGCACTTGACCGAACTCTTCAAGATTTTCGTGGAAACGACCAACCGAGAGGAGGCGCTCTTGAACTCCTTGTAGGTGATTTTCGTCAAAGATTACCCGTTATACCACGATCAACGCCTGCAGACGAGCTGAACGCGTGGTTAAAGGCATCGCGTTTGTGGAACTATGTCGAAAAAATTACGCTCACAATAAATATGCGAGAGAATTTGCTGCAAGATACGTCTGCCCAAATATTTTCAAAGTAACTTTTTGATATCAGTAACGGTGAAGTTCCTATTGATCGCACAACAAATGAGATATCATTTCCTTCCAACTTTTGTCAAATGCAGCAGAGCATTCAAGACGTCATCGACTGAGTATTTCCGAACTTAGCGATCAACTACCGAAATACGGAAAGGTTCTGCGAACGTGGAATTTTAGCTCCGAAGAACGATAATGTTAGTAAATTAAACGGACAAATGGACAAAGATCAAGCTGTTAATTACCGAACTGAATTTCTTAATTCTTTGGAGCCACCAGTGATACTTATTCGGAACTTGATCGCGCCAAAGCTGTGCAACGAAATCAGAGTGATAATAAAAAAATTACCACAGAATTTGATCGAGGAACAATCATCTGCGGTAAATTCGAAGGCGGAGATGTAGTGATTCCACGTAAACCGATGATTTCCAACGACTTGCCGTTCGAATTCAAGCGGCTTTAATTCCCTTTGTGTATTGCCCTTTGCAATAACTATAAATAAAGCACAAGGGCAATCATTAACTATCGCGGGTTTGGATTTGAAAAATTCGAGCTTTTCACATGGCCAATTATACGTCGGCCGTTCACGAGTTGGGACACCACAAAATTTATATATTTACACAACAAATGAAACAACTAAAAATATTGTTTATACCATAGTATTGAAGTAAATAAAAAGGTATTCAATGTCAAAACTCTAAATACTTGTGTTTTTCATTGGCGTAGCAACGCGCGCCGGGTATTGCTAGTTTTTTAATATTATTTGTTATTAAAATATAAATATGTCGGCCGCTGTGGTGTAGTGGCAAGCAGTGCGCGCTTTCATTCATCAGCACCTGGGTTCAACCCCTGGTCAAAGCAATATCGCAAAAAAAATTGAAAAAGGTTTTTTCTTAACAGCGGTCGTCCCTCGGCAGGCAATGGCAAACCTCCGAGTGTATTTCTGCCATGAAAAACAGCTTCTCATTAAAATACAATCGCCGTTCGGAGTCGGCGTAAAACTGTAGGTCCCTCCGCTTTGTGTGACAACATCAAGGCGCACGCCACAAGTCGGAGGAGAGGCTCGGCCAAACACTAACATATGTGTAAGCGCCAATCTATTATTATTATTATTATTAAAATATACAGTTTTTTAATAATTAAAAATATAAATACATATGCTATATACAATCATACTATACATCCTGTGCCAAAATTATAAGCGTACCACATATTGACAAGTTTTAACAATTTATTTATTTAAGTTATTTTTGTATAAAAAATATAGTTTATTTTTGGACAAAAACCGTATAAATCAAACACAATAAACACATGTTTTCTTTTTTTTTAATATAATCTACGATTTCAGCAGCTTCCTTCCTGCAAAGGTTTCTGGACATGCTTTTAAAAATATTTATAATTATTCACCTCTTTTATTAAAAAAAATATACACACGTTAACGGCTCAAGAATTGACTTAAAACTGTTCTTATAAACTTCACTTTTGCAAATGTCGCTGCAAGTTATTTTTAAGTCCCGTTAGACGAATGCTCAAAAACGCTCCCATAAATGAACATTAACGCTCATTGATCTAAAAGCCCTCAGAAAAAGGCGCATATTTTGAAGATTACAAAAAAACAATCCCAACAAGCTCAAAATTAAGACTGTGTTCGGATCCTTATTTCGGAATGCTCTCTGTTTGGCTAGCCGGGGCGCATAAAATAGTGTAAGTGCATACGTGTGAATATTCTTTAATGACTAATATCCACTAACACTATTTCTTGTGTTATTCAACCAATTATGTACTTTAAAACACGAATAATTGCAGTTCCCTGGTGCGCGCCATGTATTTTTTGCAATATGTGTAGATCCAAAATGTTCCCTTCTTCTTTTTTATTAATTGTAAACGTGTAATTTTAATGAAAAAATAATTATAAGTAACAGATAGCAAATTTTATTACAATTCATTTGCAAAGTCTGTTTTGATCTGTGAACGCTGTTTCTAGTTAGAAGTCGTTTTTTTTTTTAAGTACTTGTTAATAATAAGTATCCGTACTAAACAATTTTCGAATAAACACGAGTTTCTCATTTACAATTCCAAATAACGCTTTCGTATTTTAGTTTAACACTTTCCCATTTACAATTGAGTATTCTCAATTCCAAATGACATTTTCGCATTTAAAATTGACTATTCTCATTTCTAAATGACGCTTTCGCATTTTCAAATGACTAATCTCATTTCCAATTGACAAATTTCATTTCTAAATGACGCTTTCGCATTTTCATTGGACGCTTTCTTATTTAAAATTGACTATTCTTACTTCCAAATGACGCTTTCGCATTTATAATTGACTACTCTCATTTTAAAATGCCGCTTACGCATTTTCATTTGACGCTTTCTCCTTTCCAACTGGAAATGGTGTAGTAAGCATCGGAATGGTTCGTTTTTGGCGATAAAGATCTAGTACGGAACTGGAAATTTGACTCACTAGCTCGCGGTTTCAACGCAGGGAACTTTTGTGTCAAGAGAATACACGATTGCGCATTCCTGCCGACGATAACACTTTTCAAGTAAAAGTAAACAAAGCCGAATGGGAGGATAAAAGAAACTGCGAAATAGTAAATTTTCTTAATATTCAATTTTTCGATTGGAAAAATGGTTCAAAATTTAGTTTTTTTGTTCGAGTCCCTACGATTTGTACAAATAATCACCCATATAAGCAATTTATTTGTATATTGATACAGCATGTTCTTGGAGAGGTGAATTATAAATACCTTAAATAAGATCCCGATCCCGAGATTCATGAAGGGTTTAGTAAAATCGATGACGCTTTCACGAGCATAATTTATAGTCATCGAAGCGACTGCCAGGTCAGCCCGCTAGAAATTTGATAAGCAAACATATACGTATTTGCTGGGTTATTAACTCAACTGGTTAGATTAATATTGTTCTTAAAAGATGTGTTAAATTTTGTTTAGATTACTTATATTACAATGAGAACTTACCCGTTCCATAAGCTCTCGAACAATGCCGTTCCAAGTATTTGTATCTGGATTATAAACCCCATACATATTATCTGGGACCAATTCGATTTTGTATTGAAATCCAACTTGTTTAGCAATAGCCTTTAGTAAATCGATACAAAATCCTTCAAAACGAACATTGCCAGTTTTATTAACGCCATTTTTAACCATTACATAAGGTTTCTCTTCTCGCGTCATTACAACCAGAGTAGTATTGGCGGTATGAACATCATAGAAGGCAGTCGGATCAGTAATGTTAACTCCAACTTCTGGCTTCCAGAAACCAACTTTTTGAATCTTGTCACGCTTGAGTTTAAGTAAATCAATTTGAAATTTATTTCGACGGCCCTCAGCAAAGTTAACGCGTCCAGTCAAACCATTGATAGAAGCCTAAGAGATTAATAAAAAAAAACGGTTTGTTTTATTCTTAGGAAACTTCTAAAAATCGTATTAAATATGTGAAAGTACCCGGCTGGAAATTTTCTATCCAGTTGACTGGTCCCATTAAGTTTCTGAATAAATACCATCGATTCGATTTTTGACGGTAACTAATATGGACCTGATTGCTCTGGCGCTAGATATGTCAAATAAAAAACAACTTTACTGTTTATTTAACAATATTTGTAATTTTGGTCAGCAGTTGGCTGAGCCTATGAGTACCAAAACGAACACTAAATCTACTAACACAAAATAAGTATAACTTATACTACCCACAAGGTATCTGTTAATGGAACCGGCGAAGCTGCTGCACTAGCAGTTTTGGTTGCTTGCATTAGCACAGAGAACATAGGTACTTTCCCAGCAAAAAACATGATTTTCACAGAAATTAAGATGCAATCGAAATAGAAGATGGGAATCGCTTACCCTTTCGCTTCAAGAAAGCATTATGTTAACATGAGCATGTCATTGGCCGTAAGCCCTTACCCGCTGTATTACCTTCGAACGAAGGGAGAACGCATGGATAAACAAAATCCAGAGAAGCGAACAAAGAATGCCTTACAGAGAAACTATTGTAGAATGCCTAGATAAGTACATACTGATGTACATATATTAAATTTAAAACGGAAAATGAGACATTCTTTTTCATATCGGACACCAAATTTGGTGCCACACTTTCGATTGGGTTAAAATGTTTTTTATGGGTTCTAATATTGAAATAAGCTAACACGTGCTTTTTTTCTTTTTTTTCTTCGGATCTGTCAAAGCATGCATTTTTTCGTGATTCTGACTAATCATGTGCTTCTTGAAATCGTTATATCTCGGGTTCTGCTCATCGTAGAGACTTCGTCATTTTAAAGCTAAAGAAACGGGTTTAACATTTGTATATATGTATAAGATGGTCAAGATTGTCCCAAGTATAACTGAGCTATTTATGTTTAGAAAAAATGAGCGGTTTTCAAAAACAATTTTTAAAATATTTTTATTTATGACGAGATGGTTTATTTTGTGAGAATCAACAATTTTTTGTTTTCAAAAACTTATGTTGATATATATTTATTAAGGTGTCAAACATCGGGTTTTTGCAAAAAGTAAAATTTTATTGCGGATTCCGATAGAATACCTATCCAGATATAATATTTGTACGGCAAGATTTTTCTTTAAGGCGACAAGCTCCTAGAAATTGGCGTGGTAATTGCAGGACTAAAGTTAGCAAAACGCAGATTTTATTGCGGATTTCGACAGAATATCGCTTCGTTAACAACTTGTGTTCCACGCCTTTATTGAAGCGAATCGGAGACATGACATAATTTGTTTTACGAAATCCGTCCAACTGAAAAAAGCATGGCTCAAATACAGACTGTCTTAAAATATTAAAATTTTTATGAATCAGTTTTTATACAAACATACATATATACATATGTATTAAAGTACTTAGATTTTACTTAAAAATCGGTATGTACATTAGGCTGCCCATATAAAATGCTTTTTTGGAAATTTCAAGACTACTACTATTCGTTTCTATGAGTAATATTTTTATAGATGTTTTAAAGGTCAAGAGAAGAGGATATATAGGCCTTTAAAATGATATATAATAATCTATTGTCGGACTAGGCTTGTTGGGATTTTTTATTGGGTAAATTAAAAAAAGACCCATATTTCACTTAGTTTTTTTAATTTAGACCATCGATAATTTCTACAATTTCAGAATTTGGAATACTATCTAAAATAAAATCTATTTTCAAATAAACTGATACCTCATTTATTACAATCGCATTAACATTTTCGAAGTTAGGCGACTTTTCTTGAATACGGCCTTGAATTTATATGTGTGTATGTACCGGCCGCTGTGATGTAGTGGTAAGCAGTGCCTGGGTTCAAGCCCTGGTCAATGCAACATCGCAAAAAAAAATGTAGAAAAAAGGTTTTTTCTTAACAGCGGTCGCCCCTCGGCAGGCAATGGCAACCCTCCGAGTGTATTTCTGCCATGAAAAAAAGAGTTTCTCATAAAAATACAATCGCTGTAGGTCACTTCCCTCTGTGTGACAACATCAAGGCGCACGCCACAAATCGGAGGAGGAGCTCGGCCAAACACTAACATATGTGTAAGCGCCAATCTATTACTATTATGTACCGGAATTTCAGGTTTTTTGACCAATGTGGCTAAGGAATTCATCAATATTTATTAAAAGCATATACAATCGCTCTTAGCAAAAAAAAGTAGTGTTTCAGGAAATTTTAGGAAAATGGGGGTGGCACCGCCCAGTTATATCATATGTGTATCTCAAAAACTACTTGACTTATCTCAACCAAATTTCGTGAACGCATTGCACTTAGGCTTCTTAAGAGCCATATTGAAAATTTTTGAAATATGACTAAAACCGCGGGCTCCACCAACATAACGGTAATTTCAAAAAACTCAAAGCTTGCTGTATTTTAGGAGTAGTAGGTTTTTTCCGATTTCAAAAATGTTCAAGACAGTATTTAAGGAGGCTAAGCACAATGTTTGTACCAAATTTGGTCGAGTAGTTTTTGGGAAACACAAAAACCACCCCCATTTTCCTAAAATTTCTAGAAACCCCCGTTTTTTACTAAAGAGCGATTGTATGTATCAGTTTTGAATAAATATTAATGAACTCCTAAGCCACACTGCTCTAAAAATCTGAAATTCTGGTACATACACACATATAAATTCCAGGCCGTATTTAAGAAAAGTCGCCTAAATTCGACAATTTATATGCGGTTACAATATATAAGGTATCAGTTTATTTCAAAATATATTAGTTTTAGATATTACTCCATATTTTGGAAGTGTGGAAATTGTCGATGGTCAAATTTAAAAAAATTTAAAGAAATATGTTTTTTTTTTATTTACCCGATAAAAAATCCCATCAAGCCTAGTCCTATATATACGATAACAATTAGTACCGATTTTGGCGGGACAGTACCAATTTTGAGAAAATGTCGTTCGAATTGACAGAAACGCTCCTGCTCTGAAAATATTCAACGCGGGCCGCGATGCTGGTAACAGAGGAAGAGGAAGGCCTCCTCTGCGTTGGAAAGACCAGGTGTAGAAGGACTTGGCTTCACTCGGCATTTCCAATTGGCGTCAGTTATCACAGAAGAGAAATTACTGGCGTGCTGTTTTGAACTCGGCCAAAATCGCTTAGGCGGTTACAGCGCCAATAAAGAAGAAGACAAAGTCCCGCTGAATATTTTTTAAAAGACAGGACGTATAGTGCCCCGATTTTTCATATTTGTACCGATTTAGTCCCGATTTTCAGTGTTTTCTTTATTCATTTAACAAAACTCTCCCTAGACTCCAAAAACAATTTTTCGTGCAAACGTGGCAGAACTTTCGTTATCAGAAAGGGCATAGAATATAAGTGAGCCATAACATAGCCAGTATCCTTATTAATCCTAAACCGTCATCTTTCGTCAAAACGACTACGCACGATGTTATTTTCATTGTTACTAAGTTTTTATTGTTCTGTGAAATATTGATTTTAAGTTTAAAGAATATATGTTCCCTTTTTAATATCAATTTTTCATTGTTATTATTTCCTTATTAAAAAGAATAAAATCAATTATTCACATTATTTATGCTCACTATCCATTTAATTTGGATTTCAAATTAGTTGTCGTCAAAATGACGAAGGATGACGTTAATGTACAAAAAAACGATGACTGTCCAGGGTTAATAACTAGCAATTACCCGGCGTGCTTCGCTGCGCCTTAAATGTATTTTTGTGTTGTAACTCTCTCTCAAAACTCGTATGGCCTCATTTATAAAATATATTTAAAGACCTTTATGAGGTTAGATTTAAAAAACAAATTTCGATCTATGAAGAATTGTTTATTTTTTTCGAGTATGGGTGTTAGTTAATATCTATTCGAAGGTAATCAGAAAATATATAAAGTACCGACTATCTCTTGGAAATTTAATTTATACTCTTATAACTGGAGTCTACTATCGCACCCTTTCCTCAAACGTGTAGTAATTCAATAATCAAATACCGTATATTTACATAATTTGAAAAAAATTTGCCTACTATACAAATATGTACTGCAGTATCAACTAATATTTTCAAATTTTGTGAGAGTAACAAAACAAAAATACTTTTAAGGAGCAGCGAAGCATGCCGAGTATTTGCGAGTATTTAATAATTAAATTAAATTAAAATTTTCAAACAGGTGGCAACCTCCCAAAAAATATTTTTGCGTTTAAAAGCCATCTGGCTGTAAAAAAATTCTCATGCCCATACAATTTGTATGAAGCATACCGAAATAACGCGGCGTACACGCTTAGCGATTAGAAAATCCGATGTTGACAGGGCGTTAGGAAATGAAGTTGGCTGCAGAAAACGGCGAAACTGTAACTTTCGTAGTTCACACAAACAAACATATGCTTATTGGTGTTATTTCTTCATTTGACGTAGCGTTGCCGATTTTGTTTAGATATTGCATTTCGGAGTTAACGCTAGGCGTCAGAAAACGCTCAGCCCAACGCCTTTGTGTAGCTGTGGCAGTAGGCTTTCTTTAACCTTTTACTTTTTACAGCCAAACTTCAACATTTACTTTATCTTATCAATTTACTTTAACTGAAATTTACAAAAATGGCCTCCCTTATATTGTTTTCAATATTTTAAATTGGACCTCTAGCAGTGCAGCGGTGAAAAGTGTACCCTATTCGGAAATGCAGCAAACCAAAGCATCAGTGTCTTTTACTTCTAAACTATAATAAATATAAATATAAACAATTTGCGCAACTAAGTTCCAATTCGACACCTAACCGCGTTTGCGCATATTGCGCATTTCCATCAATTATAGTTTAGAAAGACACTGATGATGCTTGGTTTTTGTGCATTTCCGAATAGCCCCGTGCATTCAATTTCATCCATTAGTTTTTGGCTGATGTGCGTGCAAACATACCAACAGACAGACAGACAAAATTTCTAAAAACTATTGATTTGGTTTCTGTTGCTCTAATAAAGACCTCGCTGTTAATATTTCTTGAGTATCTATAATGTACAGACATCGGTCTTTTACAATTTTATTATATGCATAGAATTAAGCTTGAGAACTGCAAAATCGAAGCACATAGTTGCACTTATAGTTCATTCGGCAGGGGAAAAGCAGTCGATATTTAAGTGGGCCATTTCGAAACGAAGTGCTATTTTTTTGTCCCTCCCCCTTTTTAATTTTTTTTATGGTGGTAAAAACGAAAAATTAAAAACAGCATTATACGACCCAAATAATAAGCCACTAACAAAGCTGTTTTTCTATTATTGAAAGCCGTTTTGTTTTATTTTGCGAACGGTATTTTTTTTTATATATTTTACCTACTTCAAATAAATATATTACTCTCCCCTCAGGTTATTCGATAATAAACCTGAAAAAAGTTTAAGCAAAGAAACAATGAAAAAAGGCGTAACAGTTTGTAAATTACCACCTTAACTTTTATTGATATTTTCTATTTTCGCCTCAAAAATTGTATCAACATAAGTTCTGAGCACATTGAAAACGACGAGGTACGGGCCACAGCTTCCAATTTGTTATCTTCATTATTTAAACGCTTTGTCGATGACGACATGATTTTTTAGAACACGGCAGCGACATCATGAATTTGTATACGTTTGAAATAAAAGAAGAGGAAGAACCTTACCTGTCGCCGGAAAAATAGAAATAGATCTAATCTGGCCACAACCACAGCCGTCGCGTAGCCCGGTCGTCGCCAAAATAATTACCTACATAAGAGTACGTGTTAAAATAATTTGACAGCTGTGGTCTGTAGCTCGTCGTTTTCATTGTGTTCGGGCTAATAAGCGTGGCTTTCTATTATAATACAGTAATAAGCTAATTAAAATTCCGTACTTTAAGCGCGCTAAATGTTATGAATTTTTTCAGATTTCTATACCAGCCGGAAGTGAGCGAGATGTTCTTTACATATCATGAACCAACTTATAGTTGTTGTATTAGTAATTGTAATATAATACAACTGTGTTAATATTTTTGATGTAACATAATTCGGTAGTGCAATACTTAAGGCCTATTCAGAATACATACAATGGGAATTGAGTGTATAAATTAGGGCTTGTACGTATTGCTTATTACATGCTATCTTTTTTTTTTAATCATCCCATACAGCTTGGGAGGAATAACTGAACGACCACTTCGCGTCTGATAGTGCTGCTTTGAAGAAAAAGTCGGTTGGTCTTTATTATGACCTGTTGAAGGCTCAGTGTCCGACGCCATTATCAATTCACTATCATGTCTTATTTCACTACGATTCATAGGCATGCTGTTTGACAAAGTGGAAGGAACAATTGGTTCTGGCTCGTTATTTAGCCCAAGCTGTGGTGAAGATGGTTACAAATCATCGAATTTCCTGTCATTACATTCGTTTAGTTCTTCTAACGACATTTCAGTATTAGCTTTTACATTATTTTTACTTTTGGCTATCTTCGATTACGTCTAAAATATATATTTTTTTCCCGTTTTTCTTAAAAATTAAATCTCCTACCAGTAATTCCGGTAATAATTTTACATTGCGATCAAAGTAATGTTTTTGGTTTTCCTTTTTTCTTTTAATTCTTTCCTGTGCGTTTGATTCGTCAACTGAATTCCTGAAAAAAAGTTGGGAGCTATGTTTTTACTAAACTGCCGAAAAATAATTGTGTTGGAGCATGTCTGCGATGGTGCATGTCTGCGACTGCGGAGTTGTTATATTCCAGGAGATGATATTGAAATTTATCTTTTTCGTTCGCCTCGTAGCAGCGTTTCAACAGATTTTTTGCAATCGCTACTGCTTTTTCAGCCAATCCGTTGCTTTGGGGATATCTGGGACTTGAAAATTTAACTACAATATTCGCATCACTAAAGAAATTTTCTGTTTCTACCGAATTAAAAGGGTTGTTGCGCACCGTATCATTGTTGGATAACCCACCCTCGTAAATATTTGTTTCAGTGTATGAGTCACGCAACTGGCAGTTTATTTGCCAGCTTTTCTGCCAGCACAAAGTTAGGGTGAGCATCAATCAGGGAAATGTAATATCTACCCGCATATTCAAAAATATCATTCCCTACTGTTTGAAAAGTATACTTAGGTGCGTCGTCTTGACTCAATGGCTCTTTTGCATTATTACGTCTGAAAGTTTCACACACAGCATACCCAGTAATTAAGTCTTTTATCTGTTTACCCATATGCGGCCAAAAATACAAAGATCTGGCTTTTTCCAGTGTCTTTTCTATTCCAAGATGTGGCATGTTCAGCCACTTGCCAACTTGTGGTTGTAATGCCGTGGGAATTATTAGTCGATGGTTCTTGAACAACATGTTATTTTCAAAGTGTATTTCCGACTTGTATTTGTGAAATTGTTTGCTTAGTTCAGTCAACTCTTGATATTTGGGACATCCTTGTTGCGCAAATAGACACAACTTTTTGTACTCTTCATCTTCATCTATATGCTTGCAGCATATATCGTAATTGTATTTTGACATACAAACTTTTTTCGTCAGGGTGTGAATAACTCCCTTTAGTTCGTCAATTTCAGCAGTCTCGAGTAGTGCTGCCATAGAGAGACAGTCAGCAACCAACATTTGCTTACCCGGAGTATAAATTACCTCCATTTTTGGGTACTTAAGCAAGAACATGAACATGACCTGTAACATGGGCGCCACTTTTTGATTTCTTTCTTCAAAAGTGTTTTTAGCGGTTTGTGATTACTTTGTACTAAAAGTTCACCACCTTAAAGATAATAATGGAACTTAGTAGAGGAGAATACTATAGCCAGTAACTCCTTCTCTATTTGTGCCCACTTCTGCTCTGCTTTACTCAGCGTGCGAGAAGAATAAGCCACAGGGTGACCTTCTTGAAGTAACACACAACCTAGACCATCTTTTGAAGCGTCCGTTTAAATAACAATAGGCTTTTCCTTGTCTAGCTAACACAGGTTCAGATGTAATAATACTGATGAGTTTCTGAAACTCATGTTCATGAGCATCAGTCCACTGAAACCGGATATCATTATGTGTTAATTCATGTAACTTAGTCGATTGTTTTGATAAGTTGGGGATATATGCTGCTAAAAACTTAAGCATACCTATACCATGACATCGCTTTTATTTTCTGGTTTTTTAAGTCCGCGAATTGCCCCGCAATATTTACTATGCGGTTTGATGGTACCTTTTGAAACTATACGGCCAATGAATTTCATTTCCGTTTGACGATATTGAATTTTATGCCTTTTTCAACTGCTCGTGGAATAACTTTTGCGAGCGTCTCGTCGTGCCATTCTAAGTCCTCTGCAACAATGGCCATATCATCAAAATAAATTATGACCCCTGGGATATCGCCGAAATATTTGACCATTTCGCTTTGAAACATTTCGGGTGCGCAATTTAACCCAAAGGCCACGCGATTGAATTTATAACAGCCAAACGGTGTCATAAGTGTCGTTAAGTTCGAACTTGGCTCGCCCAATTCCATGTGTCAAAACCCACTGCTAAGATCGAGTACAGTTAATATGAACTTGTTAGCTAATTGACTGGTGACGTAGTCGAAGGTCGGAATCAGAAAGTGTTCACGTTTTATGCACTTATTTAATGGTTTTGGATCCAGGCAAACTCGAATATCGTTTTTCTTTTGTAAAAGCTGTACATTATGCACCCAGTCCGAAGGATAATTGACGGGCGATATAACATTATTACCTACCATCTCTTCAATCTCACATCCGAAGCGCTCTAACAAACTCAATGGAATTCTCTTTTTATAGTGCACACATGGAGTAGCCCCATCTTTCAATGCTATTGAAACAGTCCACGGAAACTTACTTAAACCACTAAAGGCAGTAATGTTTTGCGTGATGAAGTCATCCCTGTCTATTCGTAAAAGTGTCATTCTAGCATTTATTGTATTAATATCGAAAGTTTACACTAGTGCCTAACCCTAGAAATGGAACATCTGTGTGATTCACAACAACAAAGTCTGCCTTTTGTTCTGTATTCAAATCAGAATCAATGCAATTCAGTATTACTGTACCAATAATATTAATTTTATTGCCACTGTAATCATATATTGGATAGTCGTCAAATTTATTGTTAACTTTAATTTTATGTTTAGAAAGGTAATTGATAGGAATGCAGTTCACATCGGATCCGGAGTCTATTTTAAATCTAATCGGGATATTCTGTATATAGTATTTCTTGGTCCACTTTCTTTTTACTAGTCCATTATTATTCGTATTTATTCTATAAATATGAGTATAATATAATGATCCACTTATTGATTCTATTTTACAGTTAGGTTTACCTTCTTCGATCCAGTTATAATAATCTCCCACTGAGTGCACCTGTCCATGTTGTTTGTTGTACGATCCGGGGTTTGTATTCTGTCTGCTGCTTGATGTTTTCTTATCCGGGAACTGTGATGGTTGAGGGCTTTTTTTTTACCACAAACAACAAAATGGCCCTTTTTGTCACAGCCTCTGCATACTACGTCTTTGGCTTTGCACACATTTAGATGTCCGAGCGAAAATTGTTGCCCACAGTTATAGCAAAAACGAGTGGTTGCATTGACGGATCTCGGAGTTCCTTGGTCGAAAAGGATTTTGTTGGCATTTGCCGCTTCGTACACATTACATTTTTAATTTTTTGTGACAGCGGCTCATCCTTTCCGTGAAGCAATTTAAGCTGCAGTGATTTGTCGTATATACCCAGAATGATTCGGTCCCGTAACATACGGTCATTATAGGATTGACCACAGCTACAGTTGAATTCGCAATAGCGAATTTGGGAACGCAACACCGTTTCGAACTCAGAAAACGGTTGTTTTTCCTTTTGGGTAATCGTGTTGTAGTTGAACGATTCCATAGTCACGTTTTTTAGGCGTCAAAGGCGTTGAGCACATGTGCTAGTGAACGTGCACTCTCAGCACCGTCAGTATCCGCGGATCTGCCCATACCAAGCACCTGCTCTGTTGACACATCATTTGGGAAGAGGGTGCTGTAAATTTCAACTGCCTTCGATCCCACCAGCCATAGGAATGTCGCAATTTTGGCATCCTCGCCTTCTCTAAGTTTTCCCATTGCATGCATGTACATTAGGGTGGTCCAAAAATGCATGTGAAAAATGTAAGTCGGAATTTTTATGCTCTCACCCCCTAGGATTGTTCTATACCGAAAAAATATACCTTTTTTTTCTTTTGAAATCAAAAAATATTTAGAAGTCGCACAAAGCGCCCACAGTTTTCCATGTATTTCATATGGGGAAACCACAACGTTTCGTAGAAATGGTATATAATAGCAACAAACCAATAATTTTCTACTACAGAACTCTGCTTATCTGCAGGAGATTCCCGATAATAATACCCAATTGTTTATTTAACCATTTTTTCATTGCAACTATAATTTATAGGTGCGCCAAAAACCCAAAAAAACCCGAAAAATGCAATGGAGCGACCAATAGAAAATCGTTAGTATTAAAAAATGGTTAAATAAACAATTGGGTATTACTATTGAAAGTATCCGGAAGAAAACGAGAGTTTTCCGGTCAACGAATATTGACTTTCAAAAATTCTATACCATTTCTATGAAACATTTTTTTCCCCATATAAAAATACACAGAAAACTTTGAGCGCTTTGAGCGACCTCTAAATATGTTTTGATTTCAAAATAAAAAAATAGGGATATATTTTTTCGATATAGAACAATCCTAGGCGGTGGGAGCTTTACAATTCTGACTTTACTGTTTTTGGACCACCCTAATATGCATTCAAAATTTGTTCTTCCATGTTGGCCAGTCTTTTGCCAGATTAATGCAATCCAGCACGGGAGGCAGCCTATTCACAGCCATCGTGATAATCAAAGATCCAACTTCTGACACCAAGTAATAAGCTAATTAAAATTCCGTAGTTTAGGCGCACTAAATTTTATTAATCTTTTCAGGTCTCTATGCTAGCAGGAAGTGAGCGAGATGCTCCGTACATTTCATGAACCAACTTATAGTTGAAGTGTTAGTAATTTTTGTAATATAATAAAACTGTGTTAATATCTTTGATGTAACATAATTCGTTCGTGCAATACTTCAGACCTATTCAGACTACATACAATGAGTAATGAGTGTATAACTTAGCGCTTGTACGCATTGCTTATTACAAATACTATCCCTCCGAAATTTCCTGAATGTCACTTTTTCATTTCCTTGTTTATATGTTTTCGTTAAATAAGACTCTTAGAAAAAAAGTGAAATATTTCCAGAATGCCTGGCTTCCTAGAAAACCCATGACATGAAACCATGAAAAATGTCATGAAGAAGGTGGAAAAAACTTCAACATTATCTTATGTAATAAATGAGATTCAAAGTGATATGCAAATGCTTAAAAAGCATTCATTTAATGTTCAAAATCAGTACAATGCTTATTGGTTAGTATAGTTTTTTCTAACAGTCTCTAAACTTGTTTAATTCTTTAACTTTCTTTTTAAACAGTAACATTCTGGAAAATATTTTACAAAAATTCAAAAATAAGAAAAAAAAATTATCTTTGCAGAGCCTTAAACCAGTTTCGTATTCTGCATAAATTTTCATGTCGACAAACGGTTTCAGAGGATAAATTTACCAATCTCAAAAAAATATATAAGTAATACTTGCCATGTACCTTTAGTTTGGAAATTACTCAAGTACTTACACAAATACCTATGTATGTATGTTCATATTTACCAACATACATCCCTGTAGTTCTGCTGCAGTTTTGCTGGTGGCTGATGCTGCTGATTCCATGCATCACCGATTGTTAGGCAATTCGCTAGCGACAGGTTATGCGACGCTCGTATTGAAAATATCATATACTAGCGATTTTATGCATTACCGGTCGTTAGGCAATACGCTAGCGATTAGTAATCGTCACTTGTGCACCAGGTAATCGCTAGCGAAAGGACAAACCACGCGCACCCTCTCGGTACGCTTCAATGACATTTTCATGTTAATTTCGTTAGGCAAAGGAATTGGTGTCGCAAATTTTGTCGCTAGTAGCCGTCTGGGTACCACTAACGATTTCGCTGACCCGCCAGTAGTGAGTACTGGTCACCCGATATTAGCGATACCAATTACTTTGCCTAACGAATTTAACATGACAATGTCATTGAAACGTACCGAGCGGTGCGCGTGGTTTGTCCTTTCGCTAGCGATTACCTGGCGCTCAAGTGACGATTACTAATCGCTAGCGCATTGCCTAACGACCAGTAATGGACAAAATCGCTAGCATGTGATATTTTCAATACGAGCGTCGCATAACCTGTCGCTAGCGAATTGCCTAACAATCGGTGCTGCATGGAATTACCAGCACCAGCCACCAACAAAACTCCAGCAGAACTACGGGGATATGTTTAATTTTTGTTTTAACCACATACATGAGTGTGAAGCGATCCCTGCAGTAAAATTTAGAGACAGCCTGACTAAGCGCTAGTTCCGAACTACATATATCAGAACTATCTCCGATCTAGTGCAAAACGGATGCAGAGCAGGACAGTTGAAATTTGCGGTGTAAATGTGCAAATGCTCACTACTCGTACAATACTAAAGTAGCTCAGCGAGAAAACCTCCGACTCAAGCATCGTTTGTCGCGAGTTCAAATCGCGGTAGAGGTAGTTGTGAGTTTTCAAATTTAACTAATTTAAATTGTTGCATGCAGCTTCCAATATATTTATTTTTTTAAATAAAATATGTAACAAAAAGGAAATTTGTAAAAGAACAGAAAAAACGAAAACAATATCCAGAAATCGAATCTCAAAACCGTTTTTTTATAAACAAAAAAACGGTCCAAAATGGAACCGGTTAAAAACTAGTTGCAAAGTAATGCACTGGGCGACAATTGGCACCGCTAATTACATCGCCGTGTAAAACTGGACAGTTGAAAGCATTGCTTGGGTATTGAGCTAGAACTAGTACTGTCGGCAAAAGGTCTAGTTCTTCGCTAATTCTGAGCTAGTCAGATTTTCTGCAGGGGATGCTGTCTTTCGTTTATAAATGTGTACATATGTGCATACATCAGAGGTGGGCACTTACACTATCACACACATGCGCTTGTGTGCGAAGCAGCGACCCTGTAGGGAAACCCCGAACTGGTGAACCAAATTTGTAGTTTCGTACTAGATCTTTATCGCCAAAAACGAACCAGTCCGATAGTAACCCTGCAGTCAAATGTACTAGTTGTAAACTACCTCACAACTAGTATGAACCGCATGCCCAACTAGTCAGCCAACTATCTTTTTTCCATACAAGCAACTGGTATTTTTAACATGGGGATGTCCTACGAGATGGAAATTGTCAGATTTCGATCAGAAATATACCAGTCTCATAAAAGTTCAAAAAAGACAGAAACATACTAGTCGAATTACGGACCAAATAGTCCAATTATGGACAAAGTATACCAGTGTCACACCAGTTCAAAATAGACAGGAGCATACTAGTCCAATTATGGACCAAATAAACCAGTCTCATACTAGTTCAAAATAGACAGAATCATACTAGTTCAATTATGGACCAAATATACCAGTTTCATACTAGTTCAAAATAGACAGAATCATATTAGTCCAATTATGGACCAAATATACCAATCTCATAGCAGTTCAAAATACTCAAACAAATTCTAGGCCAATTATAGACCAAAACCAATAGCTTGGGAGTTAAAAAATAAAATACATTCATGAATATACAATAAAAAAAACTTTTGATTAAGTATAATTTAATATATAACACATTTTTATTTAGCAACCATAGATTTGCCAATAATTAGTGTTGAATTTTTTAAGTATTATTAATTGAAAAGAAAAATAAATATGTACATAAATATTTCAAACTTTCGAAGATAAATTAAAATGCATTTTTCATTAAATATTATTAAATTAAAAGCATTCAGGTACAATAAATACTATATCTTTTATCTTTTCTAATAGCATTAAATATGGAAAAGAAAGCATCTTGGTTGAAAATAAAATAAATACTATAGTTAATTTTTGAATAAACTTAAATAAAAATAAAAGTTTTGATTAAATCAAACTAAATTCATTTACTTTGCACATTTCAGTCCTTTTTAAAATTTTATAAAAGTAATAATTAATGCTAAAAATTCAAGATTTGGATAAGAACAACTTAACTAAATAAAAACTTAAATATAAATAAAAGTTTTCATTAAACCAAAATAAATTCATTAGCTTTGTACATTTCAGTCCTTTTTTTAAATTGTATAATAGTTTTTAAAATTGTATAAAAGTGATAAAAATTTGATAAAAAATAAAATAAAGAAATAATTCCTGCAGTTGTTAAATATTCTTAATTGTTATCTGTAGTTTGGCTTGTTGATTGCGCAGCTTTGTCTGAACTTCGTTTTTGGAACTCTCGCTTCTTGTGCAGCTGCATTGCCTTCCTGAGTTGGACATCAGGCTCATCACAACTCGTTATGCTATTTATCGATTCTACGAAGAAAAAATAATAAATTAAAAAATTAATATCTTAATGCAATTTGTTAAAAATAAAAAATAATAGTAATAATTAATAATAAATTAAAAAATAATATAATGCTATTTACCCAACAAGGCTGAGTAAAAAGTTTTAAACTCCTTCAGACCTTTCTTGCCGTGCGTCCCGTCGATATTATATGCAATTATTATTTCGGTTGTCAACACATAGGTTAAGTTTTTCATCATCGAATGGTTAAATAATGTCCTCATAGTGGTAATATGCCAAATATATTAATTATTATAACGTCTAGCATTATATTTACAAAGTTATTACTTACAAACAAATGAGTGTTTTCGGGAACAATTTTTGATTCAATTGGCCCTCAGTGTTTTTTATTGGAAAATATTGCTTTACCGAAATAAGTACGTTGTCTTGCCGTACTAACTTTTCTAATAGAATCTTTTGATGAGCAAGTGCAGACATCACAGCATCATTTTGAGTAGATACGGTTGCTATAAAGACATAAATTAACAATTAAAATATATATATTTATTTATTTTATAAAATATGAAAAAATTCTTACAATTACATTTTTTTTTTAAATTGTCCACGGTTTCTGAAAAAAAACAATAATTAATGGTTTGATAAACATATTTTGTATCTAAGTAAATTAATTTACCTTGCACAGTTTTCAGTCCCTCCACTAAATATGTACAACGCTCGCATGCTGGAACTGGTTTCTTATCTACATAGAATAGAACATTTGCAATTTTTGTAGTTTATGTCTATGGTATATATTATTATTAATATAAAACTTACACGGTGTTGCTATGTTTTCCGAATCTGCTAAAACTATTCTCTTGATTTTCTAAAAAGTGTGATTTATTTAAAAATTTACTGATTTATTTATTTACAGATTTTGTTATTTACAGATTAATTAATAGCACCCATGCAAAAGTGGCAGAAGTAGCATACTGTCATATAACGAAGACCATTAACTTACATTTATTTTTTCTATAGGATAATAAACTTCCGTACTATCTAATGAGCAATCAGCTGTACATATACCCAATGTAAACGAATCGACCGGTTCACAAAAAGGCTTCTTAAATTTGTAAATTTTTTCCCTATAACAAATTTTTTGTCTTCAGAAAATCTTTGAATTTCTATTGGTTCATAAGGAATAATAAGGCAATAGCTGTCAGGTTGTTTTGAACCAATATACAATCCTTGAAATAAAAACATAAACCTTTGATTTTTAATTCTTTAAACCCATTGGGTTTATCTTTTCTGAGCAAGCGTTCTTCTGCTATTTGATTTACTAGTTGGAGTATGTGAGTCGGTTTTTTAACATATTTTTTCAGAGTCTGTAGATAATTTTCGAAATCGTACGCCGAAAAGCTTGAAAATGAACCTATTGATTTTATGCTTTCTGTTATGTAAAGTAAATTGTGTACGTTGTATGTCAAACTGGAATTTCCGAAAATTGTGGAAAAGTTTTGAACAAACAACGATAGCAAATTTTCAGCAGTACCTAAAATTTTCATATATATTATTTTGGACAAAATAGCATCCTACATTAGCAAAGCAAGAGCAAAAATTCATAATAAAGATCATCATGAACATTGTCTTTCAAAACAAGAACTCCTGTATAAAGAAGAAATTGACGAAACTCTGTTGCTTTCCAGTTTGAAATTTCGTTGAATGTTCTGGGCTTTCTTACAAATTCCTTTGGTATATACGGTTTTAATGATTCTAAAAGTTCTGACATTTTTAATTTTTTTATCTTTTCAACTTTCAAATTTACTTTATCTTGTAATATTCTTAATAAGTATTTACGCATTATCCCCAAATCTAGTAAATGCATACCATCTAATGCTACTTGACTTATCATTTTCAAATCTATGTTTTCAAATGGTGTCTTAGAATTTTTAAATTTATGTAAGTGATGTGTCATATATTTTCTATTTAAGAAATCACTGTCAGTAATAAGATCACCTGACACAGAACTGTATACTAGCACATTGTTTTGTTTCTTTCCGATTTGCGTACATTTGCTGCAGCCGTGCGAAGATCCATGGCTAGGTGCACCGCATATAAAAGCTCTAGCAGGCGCATCGCATACTAATGCTCTAATATTAACTTTTATTGTTTTTCCACCCAAGTCAAGACCATTGTTTAATAAAAGTTTCATTTCTTCGACAAAAGCATTCAAATAATCAAAAATATCATCTGGTTTCTTTTTGCCTAGATAAATACCCACAGGAAAAACACAAACATTTTTAAATTCTACTAATCTAACTAAAATTGGCCACAATTGAGCACGCGAACTTTTATATAATGGCAAACCATCATTGTTTATGTCGATAGAAATTTCGTCAACTTCTCCCAATATATAATCTATTTTTTCTAATTGTTTTTTTTAAGCCAATATGGCAATATAACCCGGGTGTAACAGTTTTAATAATTGCCTTTTCTCTTTTTTTCCTATAAAGGGTCTCTGCGCTTCGCGGTACATCCAAATTTTCGTCCCGTAAAATAGCCAGAAGCTTCTCGAAAGATTTACGTGGCGGTTGGTATTCAACGTACCAATCTAAAATTTTTTCCTTAAAAGAACGCGGCTTTTCACATTCTGAAGATAAATTCGGCGATTCTAAATTTATATCCAAGTCGGAACTGTATTGCTCAGGATGATCATAATCAGAATCTACCCGTGCGCTTGAAACTGCGCCATTTTCCGTTGAAGAGCTTGAGGAAGGCCCTGCTTCACTATTTGCGTTAGGAACTGATCCTAATAAATTGTGACTATACAATTCCCTTTGTTTTTTAACAAGTCTCCTTAGACGCCTTTTGCTACTCATATTTACCAAGCTTTAAATAAGAAATATTTAATTATATTTACCACACTTTAAATCACAAATTCTTCA